>NC_088219.1:16118601-16303601 GCF_036934945.1 Oncorhynchus masou masou | reverse complement strand
AGAACTGTGAAATAATAGTAGTAAATAATTTAGTAAAATAATGTATAGACAATGCCATATTCTTTCCATGCCGTTCCTTAGGACCGAGCCCTGGGAGACAGCAGGCTGTACAGTGGGATCCTGGGAGCCAGTATGGCCAACCTGTCAATCAAATCTCTGCAGAAGGACGTGGTGATCACCCTGAGAAACACTGAGCCCGTCCCAGTGAGTCAAACAGTCAAGACGTTTTCCCTATGTCAAGGATGGCACATCCTGAGAAGTATTTAACACCGTGTCGTCTCTTCATCATTTGTCTACACAGGCAAATGCCGTGGTTTCATGTGTTTTCTGGGACTTTGGCTTGAATGGTAAGTAATTCCTCTTGTGTCTCCCAAAATGAAAGGAAGACTATCTCTGACAATTGACAGGTATTAAAGAATAAACATGTTTTTTTTCTTCTCGTAGATGGCTCAGGAGGCTGGAACCGAAAAGGCTGCTCTGTCAGGAACAGCACAGAAAACGAGACTGTCTGTGCCTGTAACCATCTCACCAGCTTCGGTGTGCTACTGGTGAGTACTTCCTGAGACAGGGGTGCAATGTGATCTCTCCCATTCAGTCTTTGTCAACATTCAAGGACTTATTTGTAGAATAATTCAATGTGTACAATATGTTTTTGGTATTTCTTCTCCCAGGACATCTCCAGAACGGGCATAACCAATCATCTCCAGGCCACAATCCTCACCTACATCACCTACATCGGCTGTGGTATCTCCGCCATCTTCCTCTCCGTCACTCTGCTCACCTACCTGGCCTTTGGGTGAGTCTGAGCCCCTTGTGATCAGTGCAGGATATCCCCTACATGGACAAATGACCTTGACTAACCTGTACCCCCACACACTGACTCGGTACTGGTACCCACTGTATATAGCCTTGTTATTGTTATTTTATTGTGTTACTTTTAATAAAAATGTTACTTTAGTTTATTTAGTAAATATTTTCTTAACTCTGTTTTCTTAAAACTGCATTGTTGGTTAAGGGCTTGCAAGTAAACATTTCATGGTAAGGTTGTTGGTACCTGTTGTATTTGGCGCATGTGACAAATAACATTTGATTTGATTTGACTTTGATGACACCCACCTGGAGAACTGATCTAAATACAAAGACAGAAAAACAAGCTGTAATCAATATAATACCAGTCCTAATTCCAATCCTAATTCTTTTAGGAAACTGCGTAAGGACATCCCATCTAAGATCCTGATCCAGCTGTGTGTGGCTCTGTTGTTTTTAAACCTGGTGTTCCTGGTGGATGCCTGGCTGGCCCTCTACCCTGACGCTGTGGGCCTGTGCATTTCCACCGCCTGGTTTCTGCACTACTTCCTGCTGGCTTCCTTCACCTGGATGGGCCTGGAGGCCGTCCACATGTACCTGGCCCTCGTCAAGGTCTTCAACACATACATAAAACGCTACATGCTCAAGTTCTCTCTCGTCGGCTGGGGTAAGTGAAAAAGTGATTCTGGGACTGTCATCAGAGTGAAGAACAGCCACCACGTTCTTACAAAAGTAACAGTTACTTACAGTTCAATGTAGTCTGTTGTTTCTCGTCATAGGCGTCCCACTCCTTGTGGTCATCGTCGTTATTGCTGTTGATAAGAACAACTACGGCCTCGTTGGCTACGGAAAGTATTCAGATAACTCCCCTACAGATGACTTGTAAGTCCCTTGCATTTTGTTCAATATTTAACATGCCAATTTACAGATGAAGCATTGGTATGGAGTGCTTGTTTGTGCATCATGACATTTATACCAGTACTTACATTTACGCAATAGGATAGCTGATCAATTCAAATATGATCTCCTGTGTTTCACTCCTTTCCTCTCACACAGCTGCTGGCTGAAGAGCAACATTGCCTTCTACGTATCTGTGGTGGCCTACTTCTGTGTCATCTTCCTGTTGAACCTCAGCATGTTTGTGATGGTGATGGTTCAGCTGTGTCGGATAAAGAGTCAGAACCCCCACAACATGAGGCACCGTAACGGGCTGCAGGACCTGCGCAGTGTGGTTGGGATCACCCTACTCCTGGGTCTCACCTGGGGCTTTGCCTTCTTCGCCTGGGGGCCTGTCAACCTGGCCTTCATGTACCTCTTCGCCATCTTCAACTCCTTTCAAGGTGAGATTTAGAACACTTCCAGATTTTTTTTGTGATTTGAAAATGAATTCACCATTAATGTTCTCAGAGAATACACTAACACAAAGGCTGAGGAGTTTCTTGGGAAACCTGTTGCCAAGTGTGTAACAAAAGTGTAGTTGCCTGACACTTGTGTTCTTTTGCAGGGTTCTTTATCTTTTTGTTCCACTGCGCTGTGAAGGAGAACGTGAGGAGGCAGTGGAGGACTTACCTCTGCTGTGGTAGACTGAGACTGGCAGAGAACTCAGGTAAGACTTGTTGACCTACATCTTACACCATATGTGTAGTTTGAAGAAGAGAAGAACCTTCCATGTATTTGTATTGATGAGGGATCCCCAATAGTTCCTGCCAAGGCAGCAGAAACTCTTCCTGGGGTTTATTTGGGATCCCCAATAGTTCCTGCCAAGGCAGCAGCAACTCTACCTGGGGTTTATTTGGGATCCCCAATAGTTCCTGCCAAGGCAGCAGAAACTCTTCCTGGGGTTTATTTGGGATCCCCAATAGTTCCTGCCAAGGCAGCAGAAACTCTTCCTGGGGTTTATTTGGGATCCCCAATAGTTCCTGCCAAGGCAGCAGAAACTCTTCCTGGGGTTTATTTGGGATCCCCAATAGTTCCTGCCAAGGCAGCAGCAACTCTACCTGGGGTTTATTTGGGATCCCCATTAGTTCCTGCCAAGGCAGCAGCTACTCTTCCTGGGGTTTATTTGGGATCCCCATTAGTTCCTGCCAAGGCAGCAGCTACTCTTCCTGGGGTTTATTAGGGATCCCCATTAGTTCCTGCCAAGGCAGAAGCTACTTTTCCTGGGGTTTATTAGGGATCCCCATTAGTTCCTGCCAAAGCAGCAGCAACTCTTCCTGGAGTCCGAACACATTAAGGCACTTACATCACACATTAAACTAAAGATAAAACACTACAACATATAACATTATTACACCACTACATATCTACAATACAACATGTATAACACCACCATACAACAATATTACAATGTACGTGTGTGTAGAGTTGCCGTGATAGCGTGTGTGTCTGTATCTGTGTGTGTGTCTCTTCACAGTCCCTGCTGTTCTATAAGGTGTATTTCTATCTGTTTGTAAATCTGATTCCACTGCTTGCATCAGTTACCTGATTTGGAATAGAGTTCCATATAGTCATGGCTCTATGTAGTACTGTGCGCCTCTCATAGTCTGTTGTAATTTTCCTAAGTCCCTCTTTGTGTCACCTGACCACACGACTGAACACTAGGCCAAGGGCGACAAACTAGGACCTGTAGGACCTGCCTTGTTGATAGTGTTGTTAAGAAGGCAGAGCATCGCTTTATTATGGACAGACTTCTCCCCATTTTAGCTACTGTTGCATCAACATGTTTTGACTATGTAAGTTTACAATCCAGGTTACTCCAAGCAGTTTAGTCACCTCAACTTGCTCAATTTCCACGTACATGACAAGATTTAGTTGAGGTTTAGGGTTCAGTGAATGATTTTCCCCAAATACAATACTTTTAGTTTTTGAAATATTTAGGACTAACTTACTCCGTGCCACCCTTTCTGAAACTGACTGCAGCTCTTTGTTAAGTGTTGCAGTCATTTCAGTTGCTGTAATAGCTGACATGTGTAGTGTTGTCATCAGCATACATAGACACACTGGCTTTACTCAAAGCCAGTGGCAGGTCATTAGTAATGATTGTAAAAAGTATTGGACCTAGACAGCTGCTCAGTAGAAATCCTGATTCTACCTGGATTGTGTTGGAGAGGCTTCCATTAAAGAACACCCTCTGTGTTCTGTTGGACAGATAAATCTTTATCCATAATATAGCAGGGGGTGTAAACCATAACACGTGTTTTTCCAGCAGCAGATTATGATCGATAATGTCAAAAGCTGCAATGTCAAAAGTCTTAACAAAACAACTCCTACAATCTTTTTATCGTCGATTTCTCTCAGCCAATCAATCATAAGTAATTTGTGTAAAAGTACCGTGCTTGTTGAATGTCCTTCCCTATAAGCGTGTTGAAAGTCTCTTTTCAATTTGTTTACTGTAAAATAGCATTGTATTTGGTCAAACACAATTTTTTCCAAAGGTTTACTAAGGATTGGTAACAGGCTGATTGGTCGACTGTTTGAGCCAGTAGAGGGGTTTACTATTCTTGGGTAGCGGAATGACTTTTGCTTCCCTGAATTGATATATTTTATGTAATTTAATGTACACAATTTTAATGAACTCTTATTTCATCACAGACTGGAGCCGCACGGCAACACAGAAGACAGAGAAGAAGTCATTGTCAGTGACCAGAGCCATGTCCTTCCGCTCCGGCAACTCCTCCCCGTTCAACCATACCTCCAGCTCCTCCTTCTTGACCGGTGACTCCCCAGAGCGGCCCAGTGGAGCAACAGGTAGGCGTGGGGATCCGGAGGGGGTCAGGGATTACTAACAACCAATATGGGTCAGACAACAATAGAGAAATACTTTCTGTATATGCTGCCCCTGATAAATGTGGAAGCACGTCACAATATTAAACCTCTGTTATCAGAGCAGGGGACGGCTTAGCAAGCCTTCATCTCCATGTCACTGATGACCTATGTAGCCTAGGAAAATCACTGTGACGGGCTCTGAGATGACCTTCCCTTTAACATCATTTTACCCAGAATTGGAGCGAGCTGTACTGTTTGAGCTCCGGCCACGTCTTTAGTGGCTCTTTCAGCCTCTTACTGATGGTGCACAGTAACTGGTGTGTGTTTGTATACAACAGTGTGTGAGAATGTGTGTCTATGTATGACACTCTACAGCAGGATTTAGTCAGCTTAACCCATCCAATCAAATAGTGACTGTATCTAACTGTACCCCCGCCCATGTGCCTGGCTCAGCTGCTGGCTGCCAGCTGGCTCTGATTCCAACAGTCACATGTGTCTCTGCTCTCCTGTTGCTAGTTTATCTGCTCTTGGTCATGAAAAAGGCCTTTCATCCATTCTGCTGCCAGACGGTTGGAAAGGATTTCATACGTTTAGTTATAAACAGTGAATCACCAGAATAATTTGGCCCTTGAAAATAAGATACTCGAATTTACACAACTACACGTGAAATCAAGTTGTTTTGCTGTAAGGTTATCCACCGTAATCTACTTTCCTTATACGTGGTCCTTTAATGTAGAGTTAATCTCAGAAACACCACTCTAAATGCAGGCACTTGTGTGCAGGATAAGCTGTAACTCTGATGTATACCATTTCAGGAAGTCTATTTGATGACAGAACCATCACAGCCCTCGAGGAGCTCAACTCAGACGTGGTCATCAATGAGGTGAACAGCCAATTCAGGACTCAGAGTCAGAGAGCAGCCTAAGTCCTGTAAAACACTAGGCCAAGTGTAGGCTGGTAGGGGAGTGGACTTATGTGAGACAGTGTGTTTCATAGTATTTTCTACGTTTATATGACATATTTGAATGTTAATGCTGCATTTAGTAGTTTAATGGAAATGTGTGACAAACCACACTGAAGAGATGGGACATCACTGAAGATCCAGCATGCTCATGGATTTCGTCCAGTTGCCCTACCAATACTATCATGAACTCATCTGGGCTGGCACCTATGATTGTGAATATCAATACATGTCTTGTACTGAAAAGGTATCTACAGTAGCAGGGAGGAAAAACCCAACTCTTACTGTAGATCCTCACGAGCGGCATCCTATGACAGCATACTACAGGTTTTATTGTTTTTCTCAGCATTCTTCAGAGGGGTGCGCTGACACATACTAACACTGTCACTTCCTGGTTTGATTTAATTTAAGATAAAGGCCAAGCTCTTTTATACTGTACTCAGAATCAAGATATTTCCATGAGATATATTATGTATATATATTTTAAAGAGGCATCATAACAATGGGTGTATAATGAAACGTTATTTCACCAATAACAATTGTATAAATAAAATGAAATGTTTTATTTTAAGCTAATCTGATGTTGTATTTTTCTGATATTCACTGATATAAAAGACACACGCACCTTCATTTTCGTGCACATTTAAATTCATACTATATACAGTAACTTAATGTTTAAACCAGTGGGGGGGGGGCAACTGTGCAGTCCAGCAGAAGCACTTCCATGAACAGCACCAGCAACTTCACACCTGAACCCGGATTCCAACAGGTTTCCAATAAAAAGCAGATTTACTCAATAGTATCTCTTCTTCAGTAGGGCTTGACTGTCCAAAACTCCCACAATGCACTCTGGTAGACACCAATGGTTAAGGTCATAATCCAGTGGGTGGCAGAAAACAACGCCTTGACGATGATGCTGTTGTCAGTGAGAATAACCTAATAGATAATATACAGTAGTAATATAGTTCAGTAGTCATTAGACAACATACTCCAATAACCCACTGTATGATGAACTGTTAGTAGACTGTTGACGGTTTATTCACCTACTGGAGTACAAGCTCCAGTAGATGATGTTGAACAGCAGGTAGGTCATGGGGAAGATGACTCTGGAGTAGGAGTCGATCATGTAGCTGTTACTCATGATGAAGCTGAGGTTGTGTTTGATGGATTTTTTGCGTCGTAGCCTGGTGCCCTCCGTGGGCGGGGGCTCTGCAGCAGAGTTCCTCGAGTTCCTCAACGTGGCCGTCCGACTCCGCTCTGTGTTGGGGGTGCTGGGCAGCTCTGGGAATGGCATCAGGTCAATGTCATTGTCGTGGTAACATCCGTCAAAGGCCATAGTTTGAGTGGCATTGAAATTGGCTGGGATCTGAGGAGAGAGAGGGATAGGAATTTAAATGTTTAAATTCAATGATCGTCCCATGGTAGAATACATTATGATCAATAGGGGGAGACACAGTCATAGTTGTTGTTATAACCTACTTTGGCGCTTCTATTGTGGCTCTGACAGTGGTAGCATATTCCATATTTCATAATACACCCATGCACATGATCCCTCACTCTGTGACTTATCTAACCCATGCACTTTGACCCTATAGACGCCATAAGTGTCAGTGACCTTTCCCCCCTTGAGCTTCTTCATCTCCTCCACTGTGGTGAAGTAGTTGACGGTGGCGTACTCGATGACGGACAGGAAGACAAACAGGAAGCTGGCCCACAGATAGATGTCTACCGCTTTCACATAAGAGACCTGGGGCATGGAGGCTGACACACCTGTGATGATGGTGGACATGGTCAGAACTGTGGTGATGCCTGGAGAGGCAGAGGGAAAGGGAGAGAAAGAGAGATTATTGAGTTAAGGTGTCATTCTCAATCAATTTGTTTTTTAAGCCTTCTTTCACCCCTAAAAGCTCTTTGTACCATGACAGCCTTCGATAATAAAAGAGAGAGGCAAATGTATGGAAAAATAGTGAGGTGTATTACTGTGTGGAGGTTTAGCATAGAAGGATGGAAAGTAAAACAATAAATGGTGTAGGAGTCCGTACGTTGAGCTCTACTTACATGAGCAGCTGGACATGTACATTTTCTCTGAAGTGGGAAGATAGGTTTCATTTATAAAAATAGATATCAGTGTGTAAACACAAAGTCTCTGTGAATGGGGATAACATTTTTTTTGTTTTTTTTGTTGTTGAGCTGAAGAGTGAAATTAGGCCAGCTTTTGTTACGGTATGAGCCTCTAAAGACCTGCGCTGCTCACAGGGTGAAGCAAACTCCTCACACTGCTGCATTAGTAAAGTCCACATTATTCACATCTTTCTCCTTTTCTCTTGCTCTTCCCTCTCCCCCCCTTTCTCTTTCTTTGCAAAACAAGCAACCTTTCACAGACACACACCACACTGCCTGAAGGGATCTCACCTGGTGCAGATGACTGTAGTCATGTGCAGAACTAAACATTCTTTGTCACTGTGTTCAGTTTCAGTTGCCCTCTGATGAGAGGGAGATGATGTGTCCACCCGAACTGCTACTCTCTCTCTCTCTGGGTTAATTAGTTATGCTCTGGCAACTGTCAAAAGCAGCAGGCTCATATTCACCTGTCCATTCACAGCAGGAACACAATAGGAAATTGGTGCACAACCGTCCCCCCTTGTGGTAATAACAGGGGTGTGACAAGGAAGAGAAAGGTAAAGCACCCACCCACTTTAATTTATGGAGATGCATCAAAAATACTGTACAGAAAATACTGATGGCCTTGTGAGGTTTCTCTGCTCATTTTGTGAGCTTAGGTTATTTTCTGGAGATTCCTTCAAAACCCCTCATACTAGCAGTGAGAGTATCAGTACTGTACCCAGAGAGACCCGGGCGGGCACAGCTCTCCTGTCAATCCAGAAGGACACCCAGGAGAGCATCACCATCAGCATGGTGGGGAAATAGGTCTGCAGCATGAAGAAGAAGATGTGCCGCCTGAGGATGAAGTTTATGTAGAGCCTGTTATACCAACCTGGGGTGGAGAGAGAGGGGTGGGGGGGAAAGAGCGAGAGAGAGAGAGGTGTGGGGAGAGAGAGGGGGAGGGGAGAGGTGGGTGGGGAAAGATAGGTGGGGGAGAGAGAGAGAAGTGGGGAAGAGAGAGAAAGAGAGGGGTGAGGGAGAGAGAGATAGATGGGGAAGAGAGAAAGATTGGGATGGGGAGAGAGAGAGAGAGAGAGAGAGGGGGTGGTGGTGGAGAGAGGGGGGTGGTTCAGAGCCAGAGAGAGAGAGAGGTGGGAGGAAAGAGAGAGAGAGGTTGGAGGGGGAAAGAGGGGTGGGGAGAGAGAGGGGGTGGGAGAGAGAGTGGGAGAGAGAGAGAGGGGTGGGGGAGAGAGAGAGGGGGTGGGGTGAGAGAAGTGGGTTGAGAGAGAGAGAGAGACAGAGAGAGAGAGAGAGAGAGAGAGGTGAGAGAAAGTGGGGTGGTGGAGAGCAAGAGAGAGAGAGAGGTGAGGGGAAAGAGAGAGAGAGGTTGGAGTGGGTGAGAGAGAGAGAGTGGGGTGTGGGAGGAAGAGTGGGGTGGGAGAGGTGAGAGAGAGAGAGAGAGAGAGAGATAGAAAGGGTTGGGGGAGAGAAAGAAAGGGGGAGAGATGGGGGACAGACAGAGAGAGAGAGGTGGCGGAGAGAGGGAGTGGGGAGAGATAGAGATAGGTGGGGACAGAGAGAGAGAGGTGGGGGAGAGGGGTAGGGGGGGGAAGAGAGGTGAGGGATAGAGAGAGAGGGGTTGGGGAAGAAAGAGAGAGGTGTGGGAGAGAGCGAGGTTGAGGAGAGACAGGTGGGGAGAGAGAGGTTGGGGGAGGGAGAGGAGATGGGGGAGAGAGAGAGAGATAGAGGGGTTGTGGGAGAAAGAGTTGTGTGGGGGAAGAAAGAGAGAGGTGGGGGAGCGACAGAAAGAGGGGTGGTGGAGATTAAGAGAGAGCGAGGGATGGGGGAAAGAGAGAGGAGTGGGGGGAAGAGAGAGAGGTGGGGGGATTTAGAGAGAGGGGTGGGGGAGATAGAGAGGTTGGGGAGAGACAGGTGGGGGAGAGACAGGTGGGGGACAGAGAGAGAGAGATGGGGGAGAGAGAGATAGGTGGGGACAGACAGAGAGGGGGCGGGGGAGAGAGAGAGAGGTGGGGATAGAGATAGAGGGGGGTGGGGGAGAGAGAGAGCAGTGGGGGGAAAGAGCGAGAGCGGTGCGGAAGGGAGAGAGAGGTGGGGGAGAGAGAGAAAGAATAGTGGTGGAGAGCAAGAGAGAGAGAGGAATGGGAGGAGAGAGAGCATTGGGTGGGGAATAGAGAGCATTGGGTGAGAGAGAGGTGGGGGGAGAGAGAGAAAGAGAGAGAGGGGTGGTGGAGAGAGAGTTGGGGACAGAGAGTGAGAGGTAGGGGAGAGAGAGGTGAAGGGAGAGAGAGGGGTGGTGGAGAGCGAGACAGGGAGAGGAGATGGGGAGAAAGAGAGGGTTGGAGGAGAGAGAGCAGTGGGGGGAAAGTAAGAGGTGGGGGAGAGGTAGAAAGAGGGGTGGTGGAGAGCGAGAGAGAGAGAGGTTGGGGAGAGACAGGTGTGGAGAGAGAGAGGTTGTGGAGGAAGAGAGAGTTAGGTGGGGAGAGAGAGAGAGGGAGAGAGAGAGAGAGAGAGAGAGAGAGTCGGGGGAGGGAGAAAGAGAGCAATGGTGGAGAGAGAGAGGGGTGGGAGAGGGAGAGGTGGGGGGAGAGAGAGAGATAGGTGGGACAGAGAGAGAGAAAGAGAGAATGGTGGGTGGAAGTGAGAGAGAGGGGTGGGGAGAGAGAGAGAGAGGTGGGGGGATAGATAAAGAGGAGTGGGGGATAGAGAAAGAGGGGTGGTTGAGAATGTGAGAGAGAGGGGTGGGGGGAGAGAGAGGAGTTGTGGGAGAGAGAGAGAGGTGGGAGGGAGAGAGAGGAGATGTGGGAGAGAGAGAGAGGTGGGTACGGAGAGAGAGATGGGTGGGGGAGAGAGAGAGGGGGGGGGTGGAGAGAGAGAGGGGGTGTGGGGAGAGAGAGAGGGGTGTGTATGGAGAGAGAGGGGGGTGTGGGGAGAGAGAGAGGGGGTGTGGAGAGAGGGGGGTGTGGGGGAGAGAGGGGGGTGTGGGGAGAGAGAGAGGGGGTGGGGGAGAGAGAGAGAGGGGTGTGGGAAGAGAGAGAGCAGTGGGAGGGGTGAGAGGTGAGGGGAGACAGAGAAAGAGGGGTGGTGGAGAGAGAGAGAGGTTGGGTTGAGAGAGAGAGGGGTGGGGGAAGAAAGATAGAGTTGGGGGGTAGAGGGGATGCAGAGAAAGAGAGATATGGGGTGAGATAGAGAGAAGTTGGATTGAGAGAGTTGGGGGAAATAGAGGGGTGGTAGAAAGAGAGCATTGGGGGAAAGAGAGAAAGATGGGGGTGGAGAGCGAGAGAGAGAGGGTTGGGGAGGGGTGGGGGAGAGAGGGGGGGAAGAGAGAAAGAGAGGGGTGGGGGAAAGAGAAAGAGGAGTAGTGGAGAGGGAGAGAGAGGGGTGGGGGAGAAAGAGACGTGTAGGGAAAGAGAGAGGTGGGGGAGAGAGAGAGGGAATGGGAGAGAGAGATGAGAGGGAGCGAAAGGGGGATGTGGGAGAAAGAGAAAATGGGGGAAGGGAGCGAGAGAGAGAGAGGTGGGGAGAGAAAGAGTGGTGGGAGAGGGAGAGGTGGGGGGAGAGAGAGGTTGGAGAGAGAGAGAGAGAGGGGTGGGGAGAGAGAGAGAGGTTGGGTAGAGGGAGAGGTGGGGGGTCAGAGAGAGGGGTGTGAGAGGGA
The DNA here is from genome assembly GCF_036934945.1 of Oncorhynchus masou masou. Classification (NCBI taxonomy): domain Eukaryota; kingdom Metazoa; phylum Chordata; class Actinopteri; order Salmoniformes; family Salmonidae; genus Oncorhynchus; species Oncorhynchus masou. The sequence goes on along the minus strand of NC_088219.1, from coordinate 16,292,292 downwards.
GAGGTGGGGGGAGAGAGAGAGAGGTTGGGGAGAGAGAGAGGTTGGGGAGAGAGAGAGCGAGAGGGGTGGGGAGAGAGAGAGAGGGGTGGGGGGAGAGAGAGAGAGGTTGGTAGAGAGAGGTGGGGGGTCACAGAGAGGGGTGGGAGAGGGAAAGGTGGGGAGAGAGAGAGGTCGGGGAGAAAGAGAGAGAGGGGTGGGGGAAGAAAGATAGAGGTGGGGGGAGAGGGGATGCGGAGAAAGAGAGATGAGAGAGAGAGGGGTGTGGGAGAGAGAAAGGTTGGGGGAGAGAGGTGGGGGAGAGAGAGGGGTGGGGGAGAGAGAGAGAGTGGGGTTGGGGTAGAGAGAGGGGGGAGAGAGAGAGAAAAAGAGAAAGATAATCACTCTTGCTGGAACAGTTCATCACCATCCCTCTGGGTAATCAGAGCTCATTATGACACAGGAAGGAATCTAGTCAAAATGATAGTCACATGGGACATCACATGGCTATGATGCAATGGACAAGTTATTACTGAGGTTTGGGCAGGATTCCATACTGACACTCTGTGGAGGAAAATCTCCTAAACTCTCGCTCTCCTCAGACTGGCAGAGTGGAATCAGAAGCAGGAGGGTTTGGGATGTTGTCTTTGGCTCTTACAAAGCAGTTAAATGACATAAGAATAAGCTGAGTAGCAGAGGAGTAGGACCGAGGAACAGCACTGTATGTCCCTATGCATCAGGGTGCAACACAACCACACATACCCGTGCTGCTGTAGAAGGCAAGCCCGAAGGAAGGGTGAAATTCTTCAATAAAAAACTGCGAGAGCACGATCTCGTCAGTCCTTAATGAATCGTTCCCGTTCTTCCAGTAGAGCATGAGGTCATTCTCATTGTATGCGTCTTCAAGAGAGGAGAGAACAGGGTAGAAGGTGACTCCTTTGTGTAGCCTCTCTTAGAAGAATCATGGGCTATGTCCCTCAGAGGAGAGGAGACACTGAGATTCAGTAGTACCACCTCTTCTCTGAGACCAGGGCCATGCTTTCTGTGTGTGTGTGTGTGTGTGTGTGTGTGTGTGTGTGTGTGTGTGTGTGTGTGTGTGTGTGTGTGTGTTCTAATCTGGGTAAGGTACACTGCACTGTTGCCTGAGGTTAGGTTTAACACAATCATGACAATTGAAACATCAGTGTATAAAATGACTGATAAGAAATGACCAACTTCAATTTGCCTGTAGCTGGGTCGTTCCACCAATTAGGTGCCTTTTGAGTAGTGTACCTTGGGAAGAAAAAGTGTTCTTTTTTTACTTTAAAATGAATCACTAATAACATTAAATAAATATACATCTTCGGAAATGACTTTGTCAAAGCAACAAAATAACTGTGTCTTTACAACAATAGTGAACTTGTTGGGGTTAAGTGGGTTAAAATCTTCCTAGAAGCCACAGAGGGACATGTCAAAATACAGAAGTCTTTATTCATATAAAAATGTATTTATTTAATTGTCCCTGTGTGCTATGTTAAAGGACACTTTGATAAAACAAGCTTTTAAAATGAAATATCTTTGCACAATTTCTACTTAGAATATCAAAGGGGTGCAAATGGCACTGATTTCATGGAATGACCCAGCCTCTGGTCCTATGAAGATGAACAGCACTTTTAATCCCTGGTAAATCCTGCATCAAAAACACATGTATTATGGACACAAACTGACCTGACCGTGGATTACAAATGTGATTTTATCTATATAAAAAGAGGAGGGCCAACTGTTCCATATTATGTTGGAATTCCTTTCTATGAATACACGTGAGCTAATATACAATATATCGCATTACACCCATATACCCTTATTGTTTTATACTCACAGCTCTCCAGTTCCAGAGAGCAATTCTGTGTGTCCAACGGAAAACTACTGAAGTCCATGGCGCAAAGAGCAGTCACAGTGATCCTAAAACGAAGAGCACAATCAATAATATGCTCCACAGTATAACAGCATCGGAAAACAAATCCCCACGTCTCCTATGTGTATAAAGCAGCAATAGTATCCTACAATATTGGGGCGGCAGGGTAGCCTAGTGGTTAGAGCGTTGGACTAGTAACCGAAAGGTTGCAAGTTCGAATCCCCGAGCTGTCAAGGTACAAATCTGTCGTTCTGCCCCTGAACTGGCAGTTAACCCACTGTTCCTAGGCCGTCATTGTAAATAAGAATTTGTTCTTAACTGACTTGCCTCGTAAAAAAAAACCTAAAGGCCTTATGCTTCCTCTGGTAAAGGAGGCCCATTCTCCGTGTACCTGACACTGTAGAGAATGTTGCCATCAGGGTACACCCTCAGCATGATGTTCTCCATGGTCGTGTCATGGATGAAGGAACGTTTGGAGTGGACAAAGAACACGTCTGGCACCCAGATCTTCTTGACCAGCCGAGCGTCAAATGTCCGACTCCTGTTGCTGCTGGAAGGGAAGGCCAGCCGGTCGTCCTGCCAATAGTGTCTCAGGTACAGAGTCATGGTGAAGTCCTATACAAACACACCAACACAATAGGCCCAATAGACAAACTAGCACATTATCAAGAGAGTAATTGTATGTCAATAATGGTTCACAAAAATGATTTGTATGTAACAGTAAGTCGAGAGACAGGGTAATGCAGGTTCTACATGTTTCAAATCTATATTTGAGTTGACTGTTATGCCTCAACATTAAATTGGTCATAATAAAGTAGAATAGAGTTCCAACACTTAGTTATAGTTATAGTTCCCTGTTTCCAAATTAACAAATTGCACAAATCTCATTTAATCATGATACTGATATTAGCATTTTTTTACTTGTTTACCCTGTAAGTCTAATTTTGTAATTTGGGTGTTTAAGGATGGACAAGGTAAGACAGCGATCCATGCTTTGGTTTGTCTGGCACTGTTTCCAAATGCTAACATTTTAGCATTAATAGCACAAATCTCATTTAAGTCATGATACTGATATTAGCATTTTTTTACTTGTTCATAAACCGCTTACAGGGTAAGGAAACTAATGTGAGGAAACTAATTTTGTAATTTGGGTGAACTATCCCTTTAAGGATGAGGGACAGAATATATGGGTTGTCTCATTTTGTGAAAGTGAGTTTCAGTGTGTTCCCGCAAATTACAAATTGACACATTGGTTTCCTTACCCTGTAAGTCGTTTATGGACAAGGTAAGACAGCGATCCATGCTTTGGTTTGTCTGGCACTGTTTCCAAATGCTAACATTTTAGCATTAATAGCACAAATCTCATTTAAGTCATGATACTGATATTAGCATTTTTTTACTTGTTCATAAACCGCTTACAGGGTAAGGAAACTAATGTGAGGAAACTAATTTTGTAATTTGGGTGAACTATCCCTTTAAGGATGAGGGACAGAATATATGGGTTGTCTCATTTTGTGAAAGTGAGTTTCAGTGTGTTGGTCACACACAAAAACACACACTTACACACAGAGGTTTATAGACTTACCATGTTGACTTCAGATATACTGTCAATGCTCTCCACCTGCACGTCTATGCCCACAGGAATAGCTGCCCCTACATGGGAGAAAAAACAGCTTGAGATTTCACATGTCTATCTTGACAGGAGAGCAAGTTTAGTCAGGCTTTTGGCGGTGTGCTGTCATATGGATTCATGACTCAAGGCTTTAGCATGTCCTACTCAACCTGAAAGCTGTTTCATGACCGAGCCTCACTGTGTTTCACAAGACCTATCACAAATATATCACATCTGTCTGCACATGCAGCCTTAGTTATACAGTTCGTGAGAAATGTTCTCTTTAAGACCAAAATATTTGTAAATCAACCCAAACACTATACTTGAAATGCAATTTAGGGTAAACATATTGTGAATAAGAGAGAAACCCTAACAAGGGGGTCAAAGAGCAGCTTTGGGCTATGCTTGGTCTCAACAGAGATACTGTGACACTGTGGTCACGCTGAACATTCGTCAGCTAAAGCCCTATTTTGTGATTATCCTGTCCATCACTCTCCCCGCTGAATACTGCTGCAGGCTAGAGGGCCCCACAAAACCCCAAAGACACACGAATGATCCCACACCTCCCCTCCCCAAAGACACATGGATGATTCCACACCTCCCCTCCCCAAAGACACATGGATGATCCCACACCTCCCCTCCCCAAAGACACATGGATGATTCCACACCTCCCCTCCCCAAAGACACACGGATGATCCCACACCTCCCCTCCCCAAAGACCCCAAAGACACATGGATGATTCCACACAAAGACTCCCCTCCCCAAAGACACACGGATGATCCCACACCTCCACTCCCCAAAGACACATGGATGATTCCACACCTCCCCTCCCCAAAGACACACGGATGATTCCACACCTCCCCTCCCCAAAGACACATGGATGATTCCACACCTCCCCTCCCCAAAGACACACGGATGATCCCACACCTCCCCTCCCCAAAGACACATGGATGATTCCACACCTCCCCTCCCCAAAGACACATGGATGATTCCACACCTCCACTCCCCAAAGACACATGGATGATTCCACACCTCCCCTCCCCAAAGACACACGGATGATCCCACACCTCCCCTCCCCAAAGACACATGGATGATTCCACACCTCCCCTCCCCAAAGACACATGGATGATTCCACACCTCCCCTCCCCAAAGACACATGGATGATTCCACACCTCCCCTCCCCAAAGACACAGCATCCTCATAACTCAGGGATCCCAGAGACGCTGTGTCACCAAACTAATAAATGGATTCTCTCCATATCTCCTTTCATTCTATAAGTCCTTATCATATCAACCTACCACATCTGTCTATAATCAAGATACACCCATCTATAATCAATATACATCCATCTACAGTATAATCAAGATACATGCGTTTATAATCAATATACACTACCAGTCAAAAGTTTGGACACACCTACTCATTCAAGGATTTTTCTTTATTTTTACTATTTTTTAAATTGTAGAATAATAGAGAAGACATCAAAACTATGAAATAATAGATATGGAATCATGTTCTGCCCCTGAACAAGGCAGTTAACCCACTGTTCCTAGGCCGTCATTGAAAATAAGAATATGTTCTTAACTGACTTGCCTAGTTAAACAAAGGTAAAATAAAATTTTATAAAATGTAGGAACCCAAAAAGTGTTAAAAAAAATCAAAATATATTTTAGATTTTAGATTCTTCAAAGTAGCCACTCTTTGCCTTGATGACAGCTTTGTACACTCTTGGCATTCTATCAACCAGCTTCATCTGGAATGCTTTTTCAAACAGTCTTGAAGGAGTTTCCTTCAAGACTGTTGCACTTGTTGGCTGCTTTTCCTTCACTCTACAGTCCAACTCATCCCAAACCATCTCAATTGGGTTGAAGTCAGGTGATTGTGGAGGTCAGATCTTCTGAATCTGCACTCCGTCTCTGTCCTTCTTGGTCAAATAGCCCTTACACTGCCTGGAGGTGCGTTGGGTCATTGTCCTGTTGAAGAACAAATGATAGTCCCACTCAGCGCAAACCAGATGGGACGGCGTATTGCGGTATTGCAGAATGCGGTGGTAGCCATGCTGGTTAAATGTGCCTTGAATTCTAAATAAATCACAGATAGGATCACCAGCTTCACGGTGGGAACCTCACATGCGGAGATCATCTGTTCACCTACTCTATGTCTCACAATGACACAGTGGTTGGAAACAATCATCTCAAATTTGGACTCATCCGACCAAGGACAGATTTCCACCGTCTAATGTCAATTGCTCGCGTTTCTTGGCCCAAGCAAGTCTCTTCTTATTATTGGTGTCCTTTAGTAGTGGTTTCTCTGCAGCAATTCGACCATGAAGGCCTGATTCATGCAGTATCTTCTGAACAGTTGAAGTTGAGATGTCTATTACTTGAACTCTGTGAAGCATTTCTTTGGGCTGCAATTTCTGAGGCTGGTAACTCTACTGAACTTATCCTCTGCAGCAGCATTAACTCTGGGTCTTCCTTTCCTGTGCCAGTCCTCATAAGAGCCAGTTTCATCATAGTGCTTGATGGTTTTTGTGACTGCACTTGAAGAAACCTTTAAAGTTCTTCAAATTTTCAGGATTGACTGACTTTCATGTCTTAAAGTAATAATGGACTGTCGTTTATCTTTGCTTATTTGAGCTGTTCTTGCCATAATATGGACTTGGCCTTTATAACCAAATAGGGCTATCCATTAAGAAGGAAAGAAATTCCACAGATTAACTTTTAACAACGCACACCTGTTAATTGAAATGCATTCCAGGTGACTACTTCATGAAGCTGGTTGAGAGAATGCCAAGAGTATGCAAAGCTGTCTTCAAGGCAAAGGGTGGCTACTTTGAAGAATCTCAAATATAAAATATATTTTGATTTGTTGAACACTTTTTTGGTTACTACGTGATTCCATATGTGTTATTTCATAGCTTTGATGTCTTCACTATTATTCTTCAATGTAGAAAATAGTACAAATAAAGAAAAACCCTTGAATGAGTAGGTGTGTCCAAACTTTTGACTGCTACTGTACCTCCGTCTACAGTATAATCAACATATTTCCATCTATAATCAATATACATCCATCTATAATCAATGTACATCCATCTATAATCAACATACCTAAATCTATAATCAATATACATCCATCTATAATCAATATACCTCCATCTATAATTAATATACCTCTGTATATAATCAATATACATCCATCTATAATCAATATACCTCTGTATATAATCAATATACATCCATCTATAATCAATGCACATCCATCTATAATCAATATACCTCTGTATATAATCAATATACCTCCATCTATAATTAATATATCAATAATCAATATACATCCATCTATAATCAATGTACAATATAATCAACATACCTCAATCTATAATCAATATACCTCTGTATATAATACATCCATATACATCCATCTATAATCAATATACCATCTCTAATATATAATCAATATACATCCATCTATAATTAATATACCTCTGTATATAATCAATATACATCCATCTATAATTAATATACATCAATATACATCCATCTATAATCAATGTACATCCGTCTATAATCAACATACCTCAATCTATAATCAATATACCTCTGTATATAATCAAGATACATCCATCTATAATCAAGATACATCCATCTATAATCAATATACCTCCATCTATAATCAATATACCTCTGTATATAATCAATATACATCCATCTATAATCAATATACCTCTGTATATAATCAATATACATCCATCTATAATTAATATACCTCTGTATATAATCAATATACATCCATCTATAATCAATGTACATCCGTCTATAATCAACATACCTCAATCTATAATCAATATACCTCTGTATATAATCAATATACATCCATCTATAATAAATATACACAACTGTTCAAACATTTTGGGTCACAGAAATGTCCTTGTTTCTGAAAGAAAAGCAAAAAAAATTGTCCATTAAAATAACATCAAATTGATCAGAAATACAGTGTAGACATTGTTAATGTTGTAAATGACTATTGTAGCTGGAAACGGAAGATTTTTAACGGAATAGCTACATAGGCATACAGAGGCCCATTATCAGCAATCATCACTCCTGTGTTCCAATGGTACGTTGTGTTAGCTAATCCAAGTTTACTGATTATTAGAAAACCCGCAAAAAAGTGTCAACGTCAACAGTGAAGAGGCGACTCTGGGAGGCTGGCCTTCTAGGCAGAGTGGCAAAGAAAAAGCCATATCTCAGACTGGCCATTAAAATAAAAGATTAAGATGGGCAAAAGAGGACAGACACTGGACAGAAGAACTCTGCCTAGAAGGCCAGCATCCCGGAGTCGCCTCTTCACTGTTGACGTTGAGACCGGTGTTTTGGGGGTACTATTTAATGAACCTGACAGTTGAGGACTTGTGAGATGTCTGTTTTCAAAACTAGACACTAATGTACTTATCTTGCTCAATTGTGCACCGGGGCCTCCCACTCCTCTTTCTATTCTGGTTAGAGCCAGTTTGAGCTGTTCTGTGAAGGGAGTAGTACACAGCGTTGTACGAGATCTTCAGTTTCTTGGCATTTTCATCACCCTCATTTCATAGAACAAGAATAGACTGACGAGTTTCAGAAGAAAGTTATTTGTTTCTGGACATTTTGAGCCTGTAATCGACCCCACAAATGCTGATGCTCCAGATACTCAACTAGTCTAAAGAAAGCTGCTTGTTTCATCAGAACAACAGTTTTCATCTGTGCTAACATAATTGCAAAAGGGTTTTGTAATGATCAATTAGCATTTTAAAATGATAAACCTGGATTAGCTAACACAACGTGCCATTGGAACACAGGAGTGATGGTTGCTGATAATTGGCCTCTGTACGCCTATGTAGATATTCCATTAAAAATCAGCCGTTTCCAGCTACAATAGTCATTAACAACATTAACAATGTATGCACTGTATTTCTGATCAATTTTATGTTATTTTAAAGGACAGACTTTTTAAATTTCTTTCAAAAACAAGGACATTTCTAAGTGACCACAAACTTTTGAACGGTAGTGTACATCCATCTAGAATCAAGATACATCCATCTAGAATCAAGATACATCCATCTAGAATCAAGATACATGTATCCACCGTTCTGACATACCCTATGAAGGAGGAGCAATTCCATATTCCCTCAAAATACATGACAGGGGTTTGAGTTGGACTGCCCCTGTCTCACACGTGTCAGTAGAGCTAACAGACTGAGTTACATATCTGCCTTGGTAGGATTAAAGTGCTCATGGCAGTATCAAAATGAGTTCTTTGAAAGATAAGCAATTTCAGGGAAAAATGGTTTCCTAATTTCAATTCCACCAAATGTACCCTTCTCTGTGACCTGCCCAATCTCATTTCAACATTACAGGGATTAACTTCCTCCATCTACCTCACCCCACCTCGCTTAGACAACACAGAAACAAACACAGAAACAAACACAGACAAAACACAGGGATAGTTTGGAATCGATAGGAAAACAGCCAGATGGAAACCTAAATGCACATAATTCCATAACGTGCCATCACACCACATTTAGAAATATGTAGCTAAACTGTCATTATAGCCTTCAGTATGACTGCTATGTAAATAGATGTTGCAGTGACCGTTTACAGTGGGATCCCAAACACTGACACACATGATCTGTAGTTCAATCTAACACTTTCTGAACATCTAATGACCATACTGCGGTAGTATATATGCTCTTTGCTGCTCTGGACTGCCCAGTAAGATTTAGCATTTGGTATTGTTTCAGAAAGCATGGACTATAATCCAGATTACTATAGTTCTAACATCTGTGCTCTCGGCCGCAGGCTGTCTATGTCTGCTAGGCTCTGCAGACAATCTGGGTCAGTGATTTTTTTTGGAATGGGGTGTTACAAAAGATGACACTGTAACCTACTTTCTGCTCCAGGAGAAAGCATTCAAGCCACAGTACTAGCGTTAATGCTGCCTCTTCCAAAACCTGAATTATACCTAATCTGTCACATCTGCTGTGTGGCACGTTATGGACTATCTATAAAAACAAATTACTGTAGGTAAAGCTCCATTGTCCTCTCTTTCCCTCCCTCCCTCCCTCCCTCCCTCCCTCCCTCCCTCCCTCCCTCCCTCCCTCCCTCCCTCCCTCCCTCCCTCCCTCCCTCCCTCCCTCCCTCCCTCCCTCCCTCCCTCCCTCCCTCCCTCCCTCCCTCCCTCTCTCCCTCCCTCCCTCGAATGACCCTTGACTTCCCCATTCACTCTTAATTAATGAGTCAAACCCAACAGCTGCTGGTAAAAGCACACACAGTCACATCCAAACTTCATGTTGTCATAGTTCAACCACATGCAAATATGTTGTATGCCCACTAAGCCAAAGGAGACTGGGGGGGATGGTCTTACCTCCAAAGCCAGGCCGCATTGCAAAGTCATGGTCCTCGATACGGAGCAGCTGTTCAGATTTAATTAGCAGGGACTTGGTGCTGTCAGACTTTTTCATCTTAAAGTCTATTCGTCTGAGGAGCAAAGCGGACACAGATCAGCATATCAGATGTCATTTTTCCTAAGAAATACACACTCACACCAACTGACACACACACACACACACACACACACACACACACACACACACACACACACACACACACACACACACACACACACACACACACACACACAGAGAGAGACAAACACTCTCTTATTAAGGCAGCAACATCTTCTCTGGGGTGTTAGCTGTTAAGAATGATTAATTTCACTTTATATGTCTTATTAAAATCACATTACAGTTAGTAGAGGGTCAAATTACATGATTGATGAATCCCTCCAATTTGAGTGACAACACACCCTGCATCATCACTCGCAAAGCCTTTAAATAGCATTATACAAAACTTCAGTCAACTGATATTCTCATTTTACAATCAAACTATTTATACCCATACTACAGACACACAAACAACTCTATTTCTTACAAATTATTCTGGCGTACACTCAAACCCCTTATCAAATCCCCTCTCCATCATTACCCACAAATTACTGCTTCTCTCTTACGAGGTGTCCCCACCCAAACTCGGGACCCTGATATTACCTCTAAGTCCCTGTGGTTACCTCACCTGCCCTGGCCTTTATCCACAATGCACTGCAGTAATGACGTCTGTCCCAGCACACATTGGAGATTATTCACTCGACCATGGTAAATTCACCATCAGTGTTTTTTTTAATTCACAGAGATTGGATTGATGCATTGAATCTATGAATAGCATTTCATGTTAAACAATACAACTCCTCCCCAAAATAACCTTTTAACCATGTCAATCAGACAACAGATCAACAGAACAGTAACATCCTGTGGTGTGTATACTAAATGAAACATTGCTTCCAGAACTATACACAAACCAGCTTCAAACCAAACAGAAAAGATAAGCAAACACAACCCTTGACAAGAACATAACACAACTCCAGAGGGACCACACCCCTAGACTCTGGCTCACCCTCCATGTTGGTTCTTGGTGTTCTCCCCAAGGTATACGTCCTTGTGCCTCCTCTTGTTGGGTCGGTTGCTGCCGTTGAGCAGTGTGACAGGCCACAGCCAGGCCAGGCACATCAGCCTGAAGGCCAGGAGCACCAGTTTCATGCCTGGGGCTGGAAGAGCTGGAGCAACCAGGAAGTCTTTCCAATGCGTCTGAGTCTATCTCTCAGAGATCTTCCAGGAGGTCAGTGGGACGCCCCGACTGTCCCTGTCCGGTGGCCCATCCATATCCCAGCAGCACCCATTCCACCTCACAGCGGACAAGCAGAGCTCTGAGAGATCTGTGTTATACAACCCTCTCGTCCTCTGTTACATGCTGCACGTTGATCCAGGCATCCAACTATCAGCTCCAGTGCCACAAAATGTTCCCCCAGCTTGTGTTTTCGCCTGCCCGTGTCCTAGTGCCAGTCCCTCTGGCTCGTGCTTCTATGCTACTCAGGGCACATCCTGTTCTCCCTGCTCTCCTCTCTCCCCTCCCTCTGATTAAAACCAAATATCAATTTATTCCTATAATGACAAAGGAATGATGTTAATTCCTCTCTAATCTTCTTATGTGTGGTTGCTGAAATCTTTCAGTAACCTACAAACTGGAGCCAGGGGAGGGCGGGCTGGGGATAACACAACCAACAGTTTCTAATCATGATTCTCCCCAGATAAAAAAAAAGCATGTAGCCCACATTCAGAGTATGGATCCAGGGTTTTCCTTAGAATTGCTTTGTGATTGCGATGTCAGCAGGAACAAATTTCAACATATTCGTTCCACTTGCTTATTCAGATTTTTAGAAAAGCATCTGTGCATTTTGGATAGCTACCATGGATTTATTTAAACCATTGACCATAAAATAGGTTTATACTATCTGTCAATGCCAGTATGTCCAGTTATTGCTATCCTGTCAGCACAACAATCCTATCCCTTTGGTACTATACCGCTGTAAACCTACTGTTGCATACAGTTGAATGTCAGGCTCTGCCATATGCCAGTCATTCATCTAAACCTCACAGTCATGCACTCTGCTACCCCCAAATCTTTTTTTATCATATCACTTAAATCTCCACCTAAATCCTCCTCTTAACATCTGCAAAGCATCAACAGTCAACATCCAGCTAATCTGGAGCTATGGAGATGGATAGCCAAATGACAACCATCAAGTGTTTAATGCCATTGGATTAGTTGAGCATCTGTGTGACAAAATGAGGTGAGGTCGAGCAATCAGAGTTGAGATGATAAGCAGGATATTAAGAGAGGAACAGACACCTCTGAATTGGTGGATTATTACAGGAATAGTGCTCGTAACAATAACGTTGCTCTTCTACAATCGTCATCATTCATAGAATATATCCTTGAAATGAACGAAAATGACTATGTCTTCTTCATTTTGCTGTACTGGTTGTATTGATTTGAAGGTTGGACTAAAATGGTGGTCTCACAGCTGTTTTTCTATTATTAGGCATTGGCTGTGTAATGTCTACAGTTTAAACCAGGCTGAGCATATTTTCCAGTCATTTAAAAGAACAATTTCCTTTTCAAGGTGTACATTGACTAATGTAGGCCAACCATGATTGTCAGGTCAGTTAAATAAATGTTGGCTTTTAACAACCAGAATGTATGCTAATGTCACCACAAGGGGTTTGGGTAACTGCTGGTAAATATTCATGGATATGATCACCCGGGAATGGATGGATACAAGGTTGAATCACTGGAACATAAACAGAATTAAACCATATGACACAGAGGAAAATCTAAACAAAACAAACAGACATTATAGTGATGAGTAAATACACATGAATAGAAAATAACAAAACCGTACAGGACATCTACAAATTTGACAGAAAGAGACTGGTGAAGAATCAATGATAAAATGGAAGCACCCACAGCATAATCCCAGTCCAGTGGCATTCTCCTTTAATCTGGGATTAGCGTTGACTGAGGACAGAGAGAAGCGCTGCCATCTTTAAGGCATGCACATGGAGCCAGGTTTCTCTCTCACACGCACCTCCTAGGGACCCTAAAGGAGACATGTACACGTGGATAAAATTACAGTACCATCTTGCAAACACACCCTCTAGTCTAGTGCTCACTGTTGGTAAACCATGGCAACAGAGTGAGGCATCCAGACTAAAAGATGCTTGCTATGACACACATATACTTTCATATATTAACCATAGCCAATCATTATTGACATACATCATACAATTCTGCTGCAAAATGTTTGTGTATTTCTTCTGTGCTTCTCTCTGTTTATCATCCCCTATGGGATGACTGGTCTGTGGGACACTTCTCATCATAATGTGGTTTTACAATTGAACGAACTCAATGCAAAAATTCAATGCATATCATTTTCAGGCCTTACAGATATTTAGGGAATGCGATACATTGTATCAGAATGACAACAATGTTGTTAATATTAGACATATCATTTTACAAGATGAACTGTACGTTTCTTATAAGTCACATTCACTTAGTATATATATATATTTAGGTATATTTAAAGACTTCATCATTGGCAGTGTACAAGATTTTACAAAAGGACATTAACCAAACACTTAAACTCGAATGACACTCTCAATAATGGTTGCACAAAAACAATCTGTGTGCTCCCACAAATATTAGAATGAGCCCACGCCTCTAGCTGGGCTTGGTGTGGGCTTGGCTGTGTTGGGCTTGCTGTGGGCTAGCCTGTGTTGGGCTTGGTGTGGGCAAGGCTGTGTTGGGCTTGGTGTGGGCTAGGTTGTGTTGGGCTTGGTGTGGGAAGCCTGTGTTGGACTTGGTGTGGGCTAGACTATGTGGGGCTATGTGTGGACTATGCTATGTTGGGCTTGGTGTGTGCTAGGCTGTGATGGGCTTGGTGTGGGCTAGCCTGTGTTGGCTTGGTGTGGGCTAGCCTGTGTTGGGCTTGGTGTAGGCTAGACTATTTTGAGCTTGGTGTAGACTAGGCTGTGTTGGGCTTGGTGTGGACTAGGCGTGGGCTTGGTGTGGGCTAGCCTGTGTTAGCCTTGGTGTGGGTTAGGCTGTGTTGGGTTTGGTGTGGGCTAGCTTGTGTTGGGCTTGGTGTGGGCTAGGCTGTGATGAGCTTGGTGTGGGCTAACCTGTGTTGTGCTTGGTGTGGGTTAGCTAGCCTGTGTTGGGCTTGGTGTGGGTTAGCCATGTTGGGTTTGGTGTGGGCAAGTCTGTGTTTGGCTTGTTGTGGGCTAGCCTGTGTTGGGCTTTGTGTGGGCTAGCCTGTGTTGGGCTTGGTGTGGGCTAGCCTGTGTTGGGTTTGGTGTGGGCTGGTCCTTCCTGTGCTGGTGTGAGCTGGTCCATTTTGGGTTTGGTGTGGACTAGCCTGTGTTGGGCTGGTGTGGGCTAGCCTGTGTTGGGCTTGGTTTGGGGTGGTCCTTCCTGTGTTCGTGTGGGATCATCCATCTTGGGTTTGTTGTCGACTAGCATGTTGGGCTGGTGTGGGCTAGCCTGTGTTGGGCTGGTGTGGGATGGCCTGTGTTGGGCTTGGTGTGGGCTGGCTTGTGTTGGGCTTGGTGTGGGCTGGTCCTTCCTGTGTTCGTGTGGGATCATCCATCTTGGGTTTGTTGTCGACTAGCCTGTTGGGCTGGTGTGGGCTAGCCTGTGTTGGGCTGGTGTGGGATGGCCTGTGTTGGGCTTGGTGTGGGCTGGCTTGTGTTGGGCTTGGTGTGGGCTGGTCCTTCCTGTGTTCGTGTGGGATCATCCATCTTGGGTTTGTTGTCGACTAGCCTGTTGGGCTGGTGTGGGCTAGCCTGTGTTGGGCTGGTGTGGGATGGCCTGTGTTGGGCTTGGGTGTGGGCTGGCTTGTGTTGGGCTTGGTGTGGGCTGGTCCTTCCTGTGCTGCTGTGGGCTGGTCCATCTTGGGTTTGGTGTGGACTAGCCTGTGTTGGGCTGGTATGGGCAAGGCTGTGTTTGGCTTAGTGTGGGAAAGCCTACGTTGGGCTAGGTGTTAGCTGGCCTGTGTTGAGCTGGTGTGGGCCAGCCTGTGTTGGGCTTGGTGTGAGCTGGCCTGTGTTGGGTTGGTGTGGGCTAACCTGTGTTGGGTTTTGGTGTGGGCTGGCCTGTGTTGGGCTGGTAATGGCTAGCCTGTGTTGGGTTGGTGTAGGCTGGCCTATGTTGGGTTTGGTGTGGGCTAGCCTGTGTTGAGCAGGTGTGGGCTAGCCTGTGTTGGGCTAGGTGTGGGCTGGTCTGGGTTGGGCTTTGTGTGGGCTGGCCTGTGTTGGGCTGGTGTGGGTAAGCCTATGTTGGGCTAGGTGTGGGCTGGCCTGTGTTGGGCTAGGTGTGGGCTGGCCTGTGTTTTGCTTGGTGTGGGCTAGCCTGTGTTGGGCTAGGTGTTGGCTGACCTATGTTGGGCTTGGTGTGGGCTGGCCTGTTGTCACGATCGTCGTAATGAGCGGATCAAGGAGTAGCGTGTGGTCAGGGCGTGACATTACCTCCTCCCAAAGGTGCGGACTGTGGCCGCGAAACCTGAAACCAAATGGGGAGGATAGGGGGGTTGATTAGTGTCTGTGGCGGCTCCGGTGCAGGTCATAGCCTCTGCCCAGACCCCGGATCCGGCCATGGCGCCGGGCTGAACGCTGTGCCCGGACTGGGCGTCGTTGCCGGAAGCTCTGGACTGTGAACCGTCGCCGGAAGCTCTGGACTGTGAACCGTCGCCGGAAGATCTGGACTGTGAACCATCGCCGGAAGATCTGGACTGTGAACCGTCGGCGGAAGCTCTGGACTGTGAATGCGCACTGGAGGCCTAGTGCGTGGAGCCTGTACAGGTTGCACCGGACTGGTGACACACACTTCAGGGCGAGTGCTGGGGAGGCGCACTGGAGGCCTGGTGCGTGGAGCCGGCACAGGTGGCAATGGACTGGTGACAAGCACTTCAGGAAGGGTGCAGAGAGCTGGCACAAGACTCACCAGACTGCTGACAGGCTCTTCAGGTCAGATGCTGTGCAGAACACACCTACATAACATTTCTCTCATCTCTCTCTCTATCCCAACTTCTCAATCGCCTCCCTGACGGTCTCTGGCTCTTCAGGGTGAGGATGGAGAGCTGGCACAGATGGCACAGGACTGATGCTCTTCCACTCTCCGCTGCTCCGCCGACCACCCCTCGTGCTCCCCCTCAAAAAATCTTGGGGTTTCTGTGGCCGCGGTCCCCGGCGTCGTCGCTGTCCTTCCACCTTCCTTGGTGTCTCCTTCCAAGGAAGGGTCTCACAACCTCCCCAAATTTCTTCCCAGATCCAAAACTCCTTTACCTCCGTCCCACGCTGCTTGGTCCTTGCTTGGTGGGATATTCTGTCACGATCGTCGTAATGAGTGGACCAAGGCGCAGTGTGAGTATAATTCCACATATTTTTAATCTCCGTGAAACAAACAAAACAATAAAGAAACAACGAAACGTGAAGTCATGACGTGCACACAGGCAACTAAACACAAACAATATCCCACAAAACACAGGTGGGGAAATGGCTACCTAAATATGATCCCCAATCAGAGGCAATGATAAACAGCTGCCTCTAATTGGGAACCATATTGGCACCAACATAGAAATAAACATACTTGATTACCCCCTAGTCACGCCCTGACCTACTACACCATAGAGAACCAAGGGCTCTCTATGGTCAGGGCGTGACACCTGTGCTGTGCTTTGTGTGCGCTGGCCTGTGTTTCGCTGGTGTGGGTAAGCCTACATTGGGCTAGGTGTGGGCTAGCCTGTGTTGGGCTGGTGTGGGCTAGCCTGTGTTGGGCTGGTGTGGGCTAGCCTGTGTTGGGCTGGTGTGGGCTAGCCTGTGTTGGGCTTGGTGTGTGCTTGCTGTAGGCTAGCATGTGTTGGGCTGGTGTGGGCTTGCTGTAGGCTAGCATCTGTTGGGCTGGTGTGGGCTTGCTGTATGCTAGCATGTGTTTGGCTGGTGTGGGCTTGCTGTAGGCTAGCATATGTTAAGCTTGTTGTGGGCTAGCCCGCGTTGGGCTTGGTATGGGCTGGCCCATCTTGGGCTACTGTGGGCCAGCTTATGACGTGCTTGCGCATTTTGGACTGGTGTGGGTTTGGTGTAGGCTAGCCCGTGCCCACCATGACATTTTTTTATTTTTTTATTTTACCTTTATTTTACCTTTATTTTACTAGGCAAGTCAGTTAAGAACAATTTCTTATTTTCAATGACGGCCTGGGAACAGTGGGTTAACTGCCTGTTCAGGGGCAGAACGACAGATTTGTACCTTCTCAGCTCGGGGATTCGAACTTGCAACCTTTCGGTTACTAGTCCAACGCTCTAACCACTACTCATATGGAGCCAATGGAGTCCTATTTTGCTGAGAAACTTAAAGTTCATATATGCAGCTACAACAAGAAATATACCAGGATTCAGGGTTGGTTAGTGGGGTCTGTGATCGTGGGGGTATATTACAGCGGCAGTAGCACCTACTGGGAGAAAAAGGACCACTGTGACTGAATCTGTTTGACATTGAGATATCATTGGCCCTGAGCTGATCAAAGGAAATCATAGTACATGTGAAAGGAAATCGTAGTACACGTGAAAGGAAATCATAGTACACGTGAAAGGAAATCGTAGTACACGTGAAAGGAAATCATAGTACACGTGAAAGGAAATCGTAGTACACGTGAAAGGAAATCATAGTACATGTGAAAGGAAATCATAGTACACATGAAAGGAAATCGTAGTACACATGAAAGGAAATCGTAGTACACGTGAAAGGAATTCATAGTACATGTGAAAGGAAATCATAGTACACATGAAAGGAAATCGTAGTACACATGAAAGGAAATCGTAGTACACATGAAAGGAAATCGTAGTACACGTGAAAGGAAATCGTAGTACACGTGAAAGGAAATCGTAGTACACGTGAAAGGAAATCGTAGTACACGTGAAAGGAAATCGTAGTACACATGAAAGGAAATCATAGTACACGTGAAAGGAAATCGTAGTACACATGAAAGGAAATCGTAGTACACATGAAAGGAAATCATAGTACACATGAAAGGAAATCGTAGTACACGTGAAAGGAAATCGTAGTACACATGAAAACAACTTCTTGCCTCATGCCTGCCTGCCTGCCTGTACTGTGACATCCCGCTGTGCTTTTCTCGTCCAGACCAGTTGTCTTTGATGTGAATGACGTTACTGAAGGTTTGAGAGAAAAAGGAAGCTGCCTTTTACGGAACTACAAGACACAAGAAAATTTACTGTTTCATTGGAAACCACAATATAATAAGGAGAACTAACTGTGTATGCAGTTATTACTCAGAAGAGAGTGAAGGTGAAATCGGGTTGTCACTAGTTACCACAGCCAAAAAGTTAAAATTGACTACGTCTTCAAAATTCAAATGATCTTTTTAGTCTTCGTTTAAGGTTTGGGTTAGGTATAAGGTTAGCAGTGTGGTTAAGGTTAGGTTTCAAATCTGATTTTATTAAGATAAATTGTAGAAATAGGCAGGGTTTAGCCATTTGTGGATGTGGTAACTAGTGACAACTGTGAAATAGTGTGAGAAGTGGGAATTGGGTGAGATGATGTCAACCCACTTGGCACAAACTGGTTGAATCAACGTTGTTTCAACTCAATTTGTCAATGCATTGTGACATGGGAAATACATTTTTTTTAAGTCATCAACGTAAACTGTTGTTTTGATGGTGAAATTTCTACCACAGGATTATGTCATCATGATAACCAAATGTCAAAATAGGCAAACCTTGTATAAAATATGTTGAATTTTTTGAGAACACACGATTTTGAAATGACTCAATATGGGTCAACATTCTACAGAGATCCAGGACCATATGCATTTCAGTTAAAATAACAACCCATTGTTTATTTTCCAGGACAAATTATGTCCATGAATGTTTCATGTGTGTTTAATACAGTTCACAGATGGTTTTGGTATTTTAACCTGCATGTCATGAACTTGTCTGTTGAGGATAGACAAAATCCCACACTCACAATGGTGCACGCGCGGAGCCGGCTCGTCAGCATGTAATGGGTAGTTTCTCTGGATCCCCCCTTCCCTAAAAATAAAATATGCGTCACAAGCTGACTACACTGGGCACGGGCATGCATCCTCGTGCACCATCACGCTTTTGTTGATTTTGTCCATCCACACCATCGTTCTGCTGGCATCCAATACATAGTGCCAACTGTAAAGTTTGGTGGAATATGAATATTGGTCTGGGGCTGTTTTGCATGGTTTGGGCTAGGACCCTTAGTTCCAGTGAAGGGAAATCTTAGCGCTACAGCATACAATGACATTCTAGATGATCCTGTGCTTCCAACTCGTGGCAACAGTTTGGGGAGGGCCCTTCCCTGTTTCTGCATGACAATGCCCCCGTGCAAAAACACGAGGTCCATACAGAAATGGTTTAACGAGATCGGTGTGGAAGAACTTGACAGGCCTGCACAGAGCTCTGACCTCAACCCCATCGAACACCATTGGGATGAATTGGAATGCCAACTGTGAGCCAGGCCTAATCGCCCAACATCAATCCCCGACCTCACTAATGCTCTTGTGGCTGAATGGAAGCAAGTCCCTGCATGAATGTCCCAGAAGAGATATAGCAGCAAAGGGGGGACCAACTACATATTAATGCCCATGATTTTGGAATGAGATGTTCGACATCCACATACTTTTGGTAATGTAGTAATGTATTTCTTATAAGCGCCCGGATTAGTGTCCTGCTCCTTGAAAGCGGCAGGGGACCACTTCTGAATTGAGCGAGTCACTGGTACTTCCTGCTTTGGTTTTTGCTTGTAAGCAGGAATCAATTATGGTCAGATTGTGCTTGCTTATGGCCTTATACAGCTCGTTGAGTGCGGTCTTAGTGCCAGCGTCGGTTTGTGGTGGTAAATAGGCGGCTACAAAAAATATAGACGAAAACACTTTTGGTAGATAGTGTAGTCTACAGCTTATCATGAATTACTCTACCTCAGGTGAGCAATACCTTGAGACTACCTTAATATTTGACATTGCACACCAGCTGTTATTGACAAATGGACACACACCCCCACCCCTCATCATACCAGACGTAGCTGTTCTGTCCTGCCGATGCACGGAAAACCCAGCAAACTGTATATTATTTGTGTCATCGTTCAGCCACGAGTCGGTGAAACATAAGATATTACTGTTTTTAATGTTCTGTTTGTAGAAGGGTCTCAAATGGAGCTAATCCAGTTTATTCTCCATTGACTACACCAATAGAATGGATGGAAGAGGCGGGCTACCCACTCGCCAACAAATTCTCACAAGGCACCCTGATCTGCGCTCCCAGTATCTCCTTCTTTTCTTCATGTGAATGATGTGGATTTGGTCCTTGTCTGGGAGCAACATTATATCCTTCTCGTCAGACTCTTTAAAGAACAAATCTTCCTCTAGTTTGAGATGAGTAATCACTGTTCTGATATCCAGCAGCTATTTTTGGTCATAAGAGGCAGTAGCATCAACATTATGTACAAAACAAGTTAAAAACAATGCAAAAAGACACAACAAATAGCACAATTGGTTAGGAGCCTGTAAAACGGCAGCCATCCCCTCAATTCAATATTACTTTTGAAATAAAATAAATCTTACAAACTAATGTAACATTCAACCTTAAAATGAGTAACACATCCATGGCCACATTTTGAGGTTACTGTAAGTTCAAGATAGCATGCATAGGTCATCGCAGGTCAGTGGAGATTTTCACAATTGTGTAATAATCTGCCCATGTACTTTTAATGTAATCTCAACTGCAATCCAGGTCATTTGGTTCTGCTATTAGATGAACCACAGTGATAACACATTCATCTGTTTTAAAAAATAAACAAAATATCTGACATTGTATTCCCATTTGAACTTTCCTGTGCTTTTAAATGGTTGTGTGACAACTAAAACAAAAATCTAAATTTTTTATTTCATTGGAATTTGGTTAGTTGGTTGAAGGCATAGTAATAACAGATTTGAAATTCAACTAATTTGTGGCTGTGTTTTTGAGTGGGTGAATATAGGTTGTATTGTAATTGATCAACGTCTCAACCAAATATTACCCAACTATCCACATTGAAATGACGTGGTGTGCCCAGTGGGAAAAGTTTCCATGAGGCTCTGAGTGGAAGGAGTGGGGTCATATGGTTTCTCTGAGGCTCTGAGTGGAAGGAGTGGGGAAGGGGTGGGGTCATATGGTTTCTATGAGGCTCTGAGTGGAAGGAGTGGGGAAGGGGTGGGGTCATATGGTTTCTATGAGGCTCTGAGTGGAAGGAGTGGGGTCATATGGTTTCTATGAGGCTCTGAGTGGAAGGAGTGGGGAAGGGGTGGGGTCATATGGTTTCTATGAGGCTCTGAATGGAAGGGGTGGGGAAGGGGTGGGGTCATATGGTTTTTATGAGGCATTGAGTGTGACAACATCACAGCCAGACGACCCATGGCAGGTAATATGTAGGAGGACATAGAGGATGAAAATTAAAAGTAAAATTATCAAAATATTTCCAATTACAGGTGTAACCAAGGTGATGGCTAATCAACACAAAAGGGGCCATAAAAATAAATAAATGATCACATGCTGTGGATGATTCCTATAGAACCCTGGATGCTTTAAGGGGGGTCTAAATAATGCTAATTTAACCATTCTCCTTTTGTTTAAAATTACATGTGTACTGCTACAGTGGTAAATATTAAAATAAAAGCTAATTCCAAATTAAAGAAACACCCCCACCTCTATGTCATGTTTAAAAATAAAACAAATCCAATGTGACTGTACTTGACTCTCAGGGCACATCCTTACATCATGTTAATGTACTGTATGTACTAGAAACAGCTGGACCTGACAGTGGCTCTTCAGACAGAACCAGAACGAGCCACCGCCATGATATGCCCACAACTTGATATAAGAACCTTGACATGAGGACAATGAGTTACTATCCCAGGTCCACTCCAGTATGTTGTAGCATTACATAGTGTTGGAAAACATCAGTTTGTTATTTGAAAGGAGATATGTGTACAATCTTCTGATGTGTCCCATACTTGAACTGGATGATTTAAAACAACAGGATTAGCAGACAATGAAGAGGTTTTTGCCCCTCCTTCCAATTGTCTCTATTTTTGCATATTTTTTGCTACTGAATGTTATTAGATCTTCAACCAAAACCTAATATTAGATAAAGAGAACCTGAGTTCACAAATAACCCCAAAAAAGGATACTTATTTGATTTATTTCATTAACAAAGTTATGCAACACCCCCACAACACATCAATCCACACAATACCCCATAATGACAAAGAATAAAACGAAATATTTGCAAATGTATTCAAAATAAAAACGGAACTATTACATTTACATAAGTGTTCAGACACTTTACTCAGTACTTTGTTGAAGCACCTTTGGCAGCGATTACAGCCTCTAGTATTCTTGCTTATGACGCTACAAGCTTGGCACACCTGTATTTGCAGAGTTTCTCCCTTTCTTCTCTACATATCCTCTCAAGCTCTGGTCAGGTTGAATAGGGAGCATTGCTACACAGCTATTTTCAGGTCTCTCCAGAGATGTTAGATCGGGTTCAAGTCCGGGCTCTGGCTGGGCCACTCAAGGACATTCAAAGACTTGTCCCAAAGCCACTCCTGCCTTGTCTTGGCTGCATGCTTAGGGTTTTTGTCCTGTTGGAAGGTGAACCTTCGTCCCCAATCTGAGGTCCTGTGCGCTCTGGAGCAGGTTTCATCAAGGATCTTTCTGTACTTTGCTCCGTTCATCTTTCCCTCAATTTTGACTAGTCTCCCAGTCCCTGCCGCTGAAAAACATCCCCACAGCATGATGCTGCCACCACCATGCTTCACCGTAGGGATGGTGCCAGTTTTCCTCCAGATGTGACGCTTGGCAATCAGGCCAAAGAGTTCCATCTTGTTTTCTTCAGACCAGAGAATCGTGTTTCTCATGGTCTGAGTCCTTTAGATGCCTTTTGGCAAACTCCAAGCGGGCTGTCATGTGCCCTTTACCGAGGACTGGCTTCCGTCTGGCCACTCTACCATAAAGGTCTGATTGGTGGAGTGCTGTCCTTCTGGAAGATCCTCACATCTCCACAGAGGAACTCTGGAGCTCTGTCAGAGTGACCATCAGGTTCTTGGTCACCTCCCAGACCAAGGCCCTTCTCCCCCGATTGCTCAGTTTGGCTGGGTGGCTAGCTCTAGGCCAGTCTTGGTAGTTCCAAACTTCTTCCATTTAAGAATGACGGATGTGTCACGCCCTGACCTTAGAGAGCCTTTTTATTTCTCTATTTGGTTAGGTCAGGGTGTGATTTGGGTGGGCATTCTAGTTTTTTTATTTCTTTGTTGGCCGGGTATGGTTCCCAATCAGAGGCAGCTGATTGGGATCATACTTAGGCAGCCTTTTCCCCCTATAGTTTGTGGGATCTTGTTTGTGTGTAGTTGCTTTCTGCACTGCATGTAGCTTCATGTTCTGTTGTAGTTTATTGGTCTTTCCTGTTCATCAAAAATAATGATGTACGCTTACCACGCTGCACCTTGGTCTGATTCTTCCATCAACGAACGTGACAGGATTCAACTGTGTTCTTGGGGACCTTAAATTCTGCAGAAAAGATGCACTTTCCCAGATATGTGCCTCGACACAATCCTGTCTCGGAGCTCTACAGATAAATTCTTCGACCTCTTGGTTTGGGTTTTGCTCTGACATGCACTGTCAACTGTGGGACCTTATATAGACAGGTGTGTGCCTTTCCAAATCATGTCCAACTAATTGAATTTACCACAGGTGGACTCCAATCAAGTTGTAGAAACATCTGAAGGATGATCAATGGATACAGGATGCACCTGAGCTCAATTTCGAGTCTCATAGCAAAGGGTCTGAATACTTATGTAAATAAGGTATTTCTGTTTTTGCTTTGTCGTTATGGGGCATTGTGTGTAGATTGATGAGGAAAATTGTTAACTTAATCCATTTTAGAATAAGACTGTAACGTAACAAAATGTGGAAAAGTAAATGGTTCTGAATACTTTCCGAATGCACTGTAGATATACCGCTGACACGAAGGTTCACACACGTTTCCTGGCCGGCATCACAGTGATGAAGATAAACTCAGCAAGAAACGAAAGGTCATCTCACTGTCAACTGCTTTTATTTTCAGCAAACTTAACATGTGTAAATATTTGTATGAACATAACAAGATTCAACAACCGAGACATAAACTGAACAAGTTCCACAGACATGTGACTAACAGAAATTTAATAATGTGTCCCTGAACAAAGGGGGGGTCAAAATCAAAAGTAACTGTCAGTATCTGGTGTGGCCACCAGCTTCATTAAGTACTGCAGTGCATCTCCTCCTCATGGACTGCACCAGATTTGCCAGTTCTGTGAGATGTTACCCCACTCTTCCACCAAGGCACCTGTAGGTTCCCGGACATTTCTCTGGGGAATGGCCCTAGCCCTCACCCTCTGATCCAACAGGTCCCAAATGTGCTCAATGGGATTGAGATCCAGGCTCCTCTCTGGCCATGGCAGAACACTGACATTCCTTTCTTGCAGGAAATCACGCACAGAACGAGCAGTATGGCTGATGGCATTGCAGGAAGGGTACTACATGAGGAGGGAGGATGTATTCCCTGTAACACACATCGTTGAGATTGCCTGCAATGACAACAAGCTCAGTCCGGTGATGCTGTGACACACCGCCCCAGACCATGACTGACCATCCACCTCCAAATCGATCCCGCTCCAGAGTACAGGCCTCGGTGTAACACTCATTTCTTCGATGATGAATGCGAATCCGACCATCACCTCTGATGAGACAAAACCGTGACTTGTCAGTGAAGAGCACTTTTTGACAGTCCTGTCTGGTCCAGCTATGGTAGGTTTGTGCCCATAGGCGACGTTGTTGCCAGTGATTTCTGGTGAGGACTTGCATTACAACAGGCCTACAAGCCCTCAGTCCAGCCTCTCTCAGCCTATTGTGGACAGTCTGAGCACTGATGGAGGGATTGTGCGTTCCTGGTGTAACTCGGGCAGTTGTTGTTGCCATCCTGTACCTGTCCTGCAGGTGTGATATTCGAATGTACTGATCCTGTGCAGGTGTTGTTACACTTGGTCTGCCACTGCGAGGACGATCAGCTGTCTGTCCTGTCTCCCTGTAGGTCTGTCTAGGGCGTCTCACGGTACGGACATTGCAATTTATTGCCCTGGCCACATATGCAGTCCTCATGCCTCCTTTTAGCATGCCTAAGGCACGTTCACGCAGATGAGCAGGGACCCTGGTTATCTTTCATTTGCTGTTTTTCAGAGTCAGTACAAAGGCCTCTTTAGTGTCCTAAGTTTTCAAAACTGTGACCTTAATTGCCTACCATCTGTAAGCTGTTAGTGTCTTAACGACCCTTCCACAGGTGCATGTTCATTAATTGTTCATGGTTCATTGCACAAGCATGGAAAACAGTGTTGAAACCCTTTACAATGAAGATTTTTACGAATTTTCTTTGAAAGACAGGGTCCTGAAAAAGGGACATTTCTTTTTTTGCTGAGTTTAGTTAGGTGGTAGTCCATCAGATAGAAGTTCTACAGAGATTAGAGTGAGTGAGTGTCTGTGTGTGTGTTTGTGACTGCGTGTGAGTGTGTAATACTACAGACCCACATTGAGGCTGTTCAGGCCGCTGGATGACTATAGGGTTACCACCACACGGTCCTGTAGATATAAATGTACTGTGTGTGTTTGTACCCGTGTGTGTGTGTGTGTGCTCCTTTAGATGTTGATGTACTGAACAAACAGCGCCACTAGCAGGTAAAGAAAGAGCAGGAACTCAAACAGCAGGCTGCTGTCCAATGGGAGTTCAGGGATCTGGGAGTGACGGACAGGTTCCGCCGTGATGAGGTTCTGAGAGGGGCGGGGCCGAGAGACCCACACAGTTACGCTCCTAGTTAGTGCGTATGTTTGTGGTGCAGTGTGAATTGGCTACAGGAATAGGGCCTAGGAGTCTGTAACATGGTCCCAGATTTGTGCTCTTGCCAACTCTATTGCTGTCATTGTTAAGCCAAACATTTGTCATCACCCAGTAGTGGTAGTGACAAGGAGTTTAGCATGATGGCACAAACAGACTGGGACTCAGGCTAAGGTCTGCAGCAGTGAGGAATGTGTGTCTGAATGTGCGGAAGAACATGTTGTGGCGAGAACAGAACAGTGGAAGACATCTCTCCTCCTCCTCTGTGTTGCCATACCTTCTTACCCCTCAGGGGAAATATTGCTACTCCCCACTCAGTCACATCACTGATTTGTTTGACTAACCTAACCTCTATTTTGTTAGAGCAGTGTTTCCCAACTCCAGTCCTCCAGTTCCCCAACAGAACACATTTTTGTTGTAGCCTGGACAAGCACACCTGATTCACCTGATTGTCAACTAATCACCAAGTCCTCAATGAGTTGAATCAGGTGTTCTTGTCTGGGGGATACAACAAAAATGTGTGCTGTTGGGGGTACTCGAGGACTGGAGTTGAGGAATACTGTGATAGAGAAGGAGGGAGAGAAGATTAAATTGCAGGTATCTTACATCACAGGTTGGAAAGAAAGAAAATGTGATCGTCTTGCAGACTGATAGTCAGCTTCAAAACAATTCTCAGAAGGGAGTCAGATCAAATAGGCTTACACATTCCATTTTCCATGGAGCCTTGTGTGAACACATATAGCATGTGTGTGTGTGTTTTGGGGACGAGGATGTTAAGCCTGCTTGTTGTAGTACAGTACTGTACCCGTCCGTGTGTGTATGTCTCTCTCTCTATATCTGTGTGTCATCCCCCCTCATTCATTCCTCACCTGTTCCTGGATCCATTGCTATTGCTGAGGCTTCCACAGCCACTCCTCCACTGCAGGCACCTCCACTCAATGCCTCTCTGCCTAGACAAGCACCCAGAGACCATCACCACTACTTCACAGCCTGACCCGACGCAGCCAGGCCAACCATAAAAACAAGAGATAATATAAGACTGGAAACATTAGAACACTATGACAAATCTGGGAAACCAGGCCTGGTATTCATAGTTGACTTTGAAAAGGCTTTTGATAAAGTACGACTGGAATTTATATACATTTTGGAGAAGATTTTATACAATGTGTTACATTTATGTATAGTAACCCTAGGTGTAAAATAGTAAATAATTGCTACTTCTCAGAAAAGTATTAAACTGTCAAGAGGAAGCTGTACGGTGTTCCTCTGACACATTGGTGCAGCTGGCTTCCGGGTTAAGTGAGCAGTGTGTCAAGAAGCAGTGCGGCATGGCGGGGTCGTGTTTTGGCGGACGCATGGCTCTCGACCTTCGCCTTTCCCAAGTCCGTACGGGAGTTGCAGCGATAGGACAAGACTGTAACTACCTATTGGATATCTTGGAATTGGGGAGAAAAAGGATTTTTTTTTTTATAAAAAAGTTTTTCATTTTAGATTATTATACAAAATTCTTGCAACCAATAGGATGTCATATATTTGGGGGATACAACCATCCCAGCTCTGCAGATTTTGCTGCTAAGAGACAGAATCCTTACATCGTTTGTTTTTTGGTACTGTCCATATGCAGTTTGTTTTTGGTCGCAGGTTCAGGAATGGCTGAAGAATTGCAACATTTACCTGGAGTTAACTCTGAAAATAGCACTGCTGGGTGATCTGAAAAGTCATAGTCAATCGATCAATAATATAATACTCTTAGCAAACATGTTTATCTTTAATTTAAAATCTGTAGAAACTATGAGAATAGAAAGGTTCAGACCTTTTCTGAAACATCACAGCACAGTTGAAAAATATATGGCAAATAGAAATCAAAACTCTATGGTCTTCAGAGATAGATGAAAGGGGTTATGGGTAGCTGAAGGATGGGAGTAAAAACAAACAGAATATAACCAATATACACAAGCATTAAGAAATCAAAGGCTAGCTTTATCAAACAGAAATGTGCATCCTGTAGCACAAACTCCAAAAAGTTCTGAGACACTGTAAAGTCCATGGAGAATAAGAGCACCTCCTCCCAGCTGCCCACTGCACTGAGGCTAGGAAACACTGTCACCACCGATAAATCTACAATAATCGAAAAGCATTTTTTTTATGACTGGTCATGCGTTCCACCTGGCTACCCCTACCAGGCTACCCCCTGGGAGGTTAACAGCTCTGCACCCCCCACAGCCTCACCATTTGTCCTTCACCCAAATCCAGATACCTGATGTTCTGAAAGAGCTGCAATATCTGGACCCCCACAAATCTGCTGTGCTAGACAATCTGGACCCTCTTTTTCTAAAATTGCAACCCCTATTACTAGCCTGTTCAACCTTTCTTTCATATCGTCTGAGATTCCTAAAGATTGGAAAGCTGCCACGGTCATCCCCCTCTTCAAAGGGGGTGACACTCTAGACCCAAACTGTTACAGACCTATATATATCCTACCCTGCCTATCTAAAGTCTTCGAAAGCCAAGTTAGCAAACAGATCAACGACCATTTCGAATCCCACCGAAACTTCTCCGCTACGCAATCTGGTTTCCGAGCTACGCTCAAGGTCCTAAACGATATCATAACCGCCATCAATAAAATACAATACTGTGCAGCCGTATTTATCGACCTGGCCAAGGCTGTCGACTCTGTCAATCACTGCATTCTTATAGGCAGACTCAACAGCCTTGGTTTCTCTGCCTTTGTTGGTTCACCAACTACTTCTCAGATAGAGTTCAATGTGTCAAATCGGAGGGCCTGTTGTCCGGACCTCTGGCAGTCTCAATGGCGGTGCCACAGGGTTCAATTCTCGGGCCGACTCTTTTCTCTGTATACATCAATGATGTCGCTCTTGCTGCTGGTGATTCTCTGATCCACCTCTACGCTGACGACAACATTCTGTATACTTCTGGCCCTTCTTTGGACACTGTGTTTAACAAACTTCCAGATGAGCTTCAATGCCATACAACACTCCTTCTGTGGCCTCCAACTGCTCTTAAATGCAAGCAAAACTAAATGTCTGTTCTTCAACCGATTGCTGCCCGCACCTGCCTGCCCGTCCAGCATCACTACTCTAGATGGTTCTGACTTAGAATATGTGGACAACTGCAAATACCTAGGTGTCTGGTTAGACTGTAAACTATCCTTCCAGACTCACATTAAGAATCTCCAATCCCAAATTAAATCTAGAATCTGCTTCCTATTTCGCAACAGAGCATCCTTCACTCATGCTGCCAAACATACCCTTGTAAAACTGACGATCCTACCAATCCTTGACTTTGGTGATGCCATCCACAAAATAGCCTCCAACACTCTATTCAGCAAATTTGATGTAGTCTATCACAGTGCCATCCATTTTGTCACCAAAGCCCCATATACTACCCACCACTGTGACCTGTATGCTCTCGTTGGATGGCCCTCGCTTTATATTCGTCGCCAAACCCACTGACACCAGGTCATCTATAAGTCTTTTCTAGGTAAAGACTGGAACGAACTGCAAAAATCACTGAAGCTGGAGACTCATATCTCCCTCACTAACTTTAAGCATCCGCTGTCAGAGCAGTTTACCGATCATTGCACCTGTACATAGTCCATCTGTAAATAGCCAACCAACTACCTCATCCCAATATTGTTATTTATTTTTTGCTCCTTTGCACCCCAGTATCTCTACTTGCACATTCATCTTCTGCACATCTATCACTCCATTGTTTAATTGTTAAATTTTAATTATTTTGCCACTTTGTCCTATTTATTGCCTTAACTCCCTAATCTTACTACATTTGCACACACTGTATATATACTTTTCTATTGTGTTATTGACTGTACATTTGTTTATCCCATGCTTTTCCTGTCTTGGCTAGGTCGCAGTTGTAAATGAGAACTTGTTCTCAACTGGCCTATCTGGTTAAATAAAGGTGAAATAAAATTTATAAAAATAACTAATGTAAAATATACTGCGTCCGTGTAAAATGTATGTAGTATGTATTAGCTGGAAGTAGAAGCCGAAGTGCTGTTGTACATTAGTTTACTCAAATTAGAGGGGGTGGTAGGGTTAGGGGAAAAAAGGGAGAAAAAATATATATAAATATATAGATATAAATAATATATTAAAAAAAAAATATATATATATATATATATACACAGTACCATTCAAAGGTTTTGCACACACCTTCTCATTCAACGCTTTATTTTTATTTTTTACGATTTTCTACATTGTAGAATACTAGTGAAGACATCAAAACTATGAAACAACACATATGTAATCATGAAGTAACCAAAAAAAGAGTTTAAAAAATCTAAATACATTTTAGATTTGAGATTTTTCAAATTAGCCACACTTTACCTTGACGTCAGCTTTGCACACTCCAGGCATTCTCTCAACCAGCTTCACCGGGAATACTTTTCCAACAGTTCACAAATATGCTGAGCACTTGCTGGCTGCTTTTCCATCACTCTGCAGTTCAACTCATCCCAAACCATCTCAATTGGGTTGAGGTCGGGTGATTGTGGAGGCCAGGTTATCTGATGCAGCACTCCATCAATCTCCTTCTTGATCAAATAGCCGATACACAGCCTGGAGGCTCATTGTCCTGTTGAAAAATAAATGACAGTCCTACTAAGCGCAAACCAGATGGGATGGCGTATGGTTAAGTGTGCCTTGAATTCTAAATAAATCTCTGACAGTGTCACCAGCAAAGCACCCCCACACCATCACACTTCCTCCTCCATGCATCACAGTGGGAACCACACATGCGGAGATCATCCGTTCACCTACTCTGCATCTCACAAAGACATGGCGGTCGGAAGCAAAAATCTAAAAATTGGACTCATCAGAACAAAGGACAGATTTCCACCGGTCTAATGTCCATTGCTCGTGTTTCTTGGCCCAAGCAAGTCTCTTCTTCTCATTGGTGTCCTTTAGTAGTGGTTTCTTTGCTGCAATTCGACTATGATGGCCTGATTCACACAGTCTCCTCTAAACAGTTGATGTTGAGGTGTGTCTGTTACTTGAACTCTGTGAAGCATTTATTTGGGCTTTCATTTCTGAGGCTGGTAACTCTACTGAACCTATCCTTTGCAGCAGAGGTAACTCCGGGTTTTCCTTTCCTGTGGCGGTCCTCATGAGAGCCAGTTTCAAAATAGCGTTCAATGGTTTTTGCGACTGAACTTGAAGAAACTTTAAAAATTCTTGAAATGTTCAGGATTGACTGACCTTCATGTCTTAAAGTAATAAGGGACTCTCATTTGTCTTTGCTTATTTGAGCTGTACTTGCCATAATATGGACTTGGTCTTTTATGAAATAGGGATATCTTCTGTATAGCCCCCTACCTTATCACAACACAACTGATTGGTTCAAAAGCATTAAGAAGGATAGAAATTCCACAAATTAACTTTTAACAAGGCACACCTGTTAATTGAAATGCATTCCAGGTGACTACCTCATGAAGCTAGTTGAGAGATTGCCAAGCGTGTGCAAAGCTGTCATCAAGGCAAATGGGGGCTATTTTGAAGAATCTCAAATATAAAATATATTTTGATTTGTTTAACACTTTTTTGGTTACTACATGATTTCATATGTGTTATTTCCTGGTTTTGATGTCTTCACTATTATTCTACAATGTAGAAAATATTAAAATAAAGAAAAACCCTTGAATGAGTAGGTGTGCCCAAACTTTTGACTTGTACTGTACAGTACCAAAGGTGTTGACACTGCAGGAATCTATGGAGCACTGGAAGTGACATTGACTGAGATTTTTTTTAAACAAGCTCACAAATATGTGCTCATGAATCAGTAAAATGTGTGCATGAATTGATATAAAACGTGCTAATGATTTATAAGACGAGCTTACGAATTGCAAAACGTCCCGAAGATGCTAGGGAGACAATCTCGACGACCATCACCCATTTCCAACCAACAGGGACACACACCACACAAAGACACAAAGACACACAACACAAAGACAAACAACACACATATAAGTGCTGCTTTCCAAGTCAAGAATGTGTAGGCTATTACAATGAACTTCCCACCTAATGTTATCCATTGAAAAACTTCCCTTGAATGAGTAGGTGTGTCCAAACTATTGACTGGTACTGTATGGAATATCTAAAGGCCAGCATCCCAGAGTCGCCTCTTCACTGTTGACGTTGAAACCAGTGTTTTGCGGGTACTATTTAATGAAGCTGCCAGTTGAGGACTTGTGAGATGTTGTGAGATGTCTTCAAAACTAGACACTAATGTACTTGTCCGCTTGCTCAATTGTGCACCGGGGCCTCCCACTCCTCTTTCTATTCTGGTTAGAGCCAGTTTTAGCTGTTCCGTGAAGGGAGTAGTACACAGCGTTGTACGAGATCTTCAGTTTCTTGGCAATTTCTCGCATGGAATAGCCTTCATTTCTCAGAATAAGAATAGACACGAGTTTCAGAAGAACATTTTTTGTTTCTGGACATTTTGAGCCTGTAATAGAACCCACAAATGCTGATGCTCCAGATACTCAACTAGTCTAAAGAAGACCAGTTTTATTGCTTCTTTAATCAGAACAACAGTTTTCAGTTGTGCTAACATAATTGCAAAAGGGTTTTGTAATGATCAATTAGCCTTTTAAAATGATAAACTTGGATTAGCTAACACAACGTGCCATTGGAACACAGGAGTGATGGTTGCTGATAATGGGCCTCTGTACGCCTTTGTAGATATTCCATTAAAAATCAGCCGTTTCCAGCTACAATATTAATTTAGAACATTAACAATGTCAAAACTGTATTTCTGATCAATTTTAGGTTGTTTTTCTTTCAAAAACAAGGACATTTCTAAATGACCCCAAACTTTGGAACATTGTAATCAAGGTATGAAATTATTGTAATTTCAAATCAAATATATTTTTGGTTTTAATTGTGGTCAATTTGCAGTATACAAAAGATTACAATTATGATCCGGCCACCCGACCATCGGCTCCTACAAAAATCGGCCCCTGGCTGAATCTAATACCTAGCCCTGGAGTAATGTGTAATGAAGCAGACAGCAGGAGCTTGACCTGGGTGGTGTGCAGGTTAATGGAACTACTGCTTGAATAGTTGCACAAAGTGTATAGGCACACTCTCAAACACACACACACACACACACACACACACACACACACACGCATGTTTAACAAGCTTCCATTCCCCCTGTCATGAGGGGATTTATGGCTGATTTAAGATTAAATCATGAACCCTGTTATGATCAACCCTGTTACTTTATTTGGCACTTAATAGGCACTTACTAGAGTATATATTTTTTTTACCTCTTAAGTTGAACATGTGCTCTTTAAGACAGAATGTTAATTTTTTTAACCTAGT
The DNA here is from genome assembly GCF_036934945.1 of Oncorhynchus masou masou. NCBI lineage: Eukaryota > Metazoa > Chordata > Actinopteri > Salmoniformes > Salmonidae > Oncorhynchus > Oncorhynchus masou. The sequence goes on along the minus strand of NC_088219.1, from coordinate 16,259,016 downwards.
TCTCAAAAGGCACTGAATTGGTGGAATTACCCAGCTGCCTTTCACATACAAAATGCAAGAAAAGATACTGTTTCAGTGGAAACTACAATGTAAAAAGGAGAACTGTGTATGCAATTATTACTCAGAAAAGAGTGAAGGTGAAAAAGTGTGAGAAGTAGGAAATGTGGTGACATACAGAGTGAGAGGGAAAGAAATCCATCAGATGACAATAGATTCTATGAGGCACTGAGTGGGAGGGGTGGAGAAGGGGTGAGGCTTGACACTGAGTGTGAGGGTGAGAAGGGGTGGGGAAGTTTGACACTGAGTGTGAGGGGTGGAGAAGGGGTGGGGAAGTTTGACACTGAGTGTGAGCTGCGGAGAAGGGGTGGGGAAGTTTGACACTGAGTGTAAGGTTGGAGAAGGGGTGGGGAGGTTTGACATTGAGTGTAAGGTTGGAGAAGGGGTGGGGATGTTTGACACTGAGTGTAAGGGTGGAGAAGGGGTGGGGAGGTTTGACACTGAGTGTAAGGGTGGAGAAGATGTGGGGAGGTTTGACACTGAGTGTAAGGGTGGAGAATGGGTGGGGAGGTTTGACAATGAGTGTAAGGGTGGAGAATGGGTGGGGAGGTTTGACACTGAGTGTAAGGGTGGAGAATGGGTGGGGAGGTTTGACACTGAGTGGGGAGGTTTGACACTGAGTGTGGAGAATGGGTGGGGGGAGGTTTGACACTGAGTGTAAGGGTGGAGAATGGGTGGGGAGGTTTGACACTGAGTGTAAGGGTGGAGAAGTTGTGGGGAGGTTTGACACTGAGTGTAAGGGTGGAGAATGGGTGGGAAGGTTTGACAGGTAGGTAAAATGGAAGAATACTTTGGGAAACTTGTTACTTGGCAACGCAACCAATAATTCCAACGTGCCTCGAGGTCTCTGTAGAGGGGCACGTATTTCAGACTAACCTTTCTGCCCTGCTGCTCCCTCCTTCTCTCTCTTCCTCTCACACCCCCTCTCTTCTCACTGTGACAGGAGCTGGTTGCTCTAAAAGAGAAACAGCTTCTCTCCTCTGACACAAGTGGTTCCTCTGACAGGGATATGAACAGGGAAACAGCTTCTCTCCTCTGACACAAGTGGTTCCAGGTGGGTTTCAAACTCATTAACTCTCATTTGGGTTTACAAAGATATATTCCACCTGGATCCTTGGCAGCAAAAAGCTTTCGATCCATACCATCCTTGAGGCTGAAATATGAGATCAAAGAAAGACCAAGGCACCGTACCAACTGAGATTCAGAAGAGCTCCTAGGTGCTTTAAGATCGCCACACGTTGGAATCAGGACGTGAGTCAACAACAACCGTACGTGTGAATGAATGAGAATGGTAAAGGCACTTGTTCAAGCTTGCTTGAGGTTGCTGTGGATTCTCACCGTGGCAAAGTGTAAGATCCCAGGTAAGGATAAGATCTCTCTCGCCTCTTTGAAAGGTAGTAGTGCATGAATTGTCAGGAGAGGGTCAGGCAGGGCATTGGGCGTCTTTAATGTGTCTATGCTGACCCTCTGATTGAGGAAACAAATAATCTGAGTACCGTATGTCTTTTGAATACTTACATCTCATCCAATCTTAAAATACATGTCTGTCTATTTGTTCCTGGAACAGGAGCCTTTTCATTTCGTGTCCATTTCACTGCACAACAAACTGTATTTCCTCTTGAAAAACTAGACAGGCATCTGAAAAATAACTATTTCTTTTGTGGTTGGACTGTCTCCTTGCAATCCTAAAGGAAGGAGGTTTTCCACAAGACAAATCCAGGGTAACACAATGGTTTAGAGATGATGGTTTGGCCAGGAGTTTTGTGAATATTGTCAGTGTACTGTCCCTGTAACTTGCCTTTGAACTTGCCTTTGAAGGATTTATGATGTGAAAACATCCAAGCCAATGTTGAGCCTCCCTTGCTTTGCATGTGGAAATATGTGGTCCAGATGTGTTCTCTCTGAGGAATCCAGTGGCCCACGGCGTCTGTGACGGCCCTCCACACAGCTCTGTTTGTTCTGTCTGGAAGACTACGGAGACCGGGTCCCGCTGTCCTGTCCAGCGTTTAGACTGGCAAGACCTAACTGGGACCCAGGTCAACTGTCTCTCCTGCACAGGAGGCTGCTGAGGGGAGAACGGCTTATAATAATGGCCAGAACGAAGCAAATGGAATGGCATCAAATACCTGGAAACAATGTGTTTGATGTATTTGTTACCATTCCACTAATTCCGCTCCAGTCATTGCTACAAGCCCATTCTCCCCAATTCAGGTGTCACCAACCTCCTGTGCTCTGCTGTTTGGGATGTTGCAGAGAATATGAAAGAAGACTACTGAGGAGAGGATCACAGTCTAACTGGGACATCTGACTCTTCACACGTTTTCACATGCAAATTCTGCATTGTCGTGCACCAGGGCCATGCAGACCTTTACATATATAGATGTATATTACCCAAATACCTTATATTCATTATTCTCTACTAGCCTAGGCTACTGCTCACAGAGAGGGCAAATATAGGGTCTATCAGCTGAACATAGTGAATGTAGTTGTTATAAACTAGATAATTATTTAGCTAGCTAGCTGTTTGATATGCTGTGGTAACAATTGAACTACTCTTTACCTGTGATTGGAGTTTGTTCTGCTGCTAACATCTGCTTTGCAGGCCTACTTAAAAACAGTCCAATTGAATTCTTCCCTGTCCCTGGAAGTGAGAGACGACATACAACTCAAAAAGTAGCCGGTGTGCCACTACTCATACTACCTCGGTAGGCGGTAGCTTCTGCTCGCTCGCAGCTTCTGCTCGCATGTGGGAGGGGGGATTTCACCCCCAAAATTGTATTAGCTAGTTGGATGGGCAAGTCTTTACAGAACAGGAGAGAAATTGACTAAAAGTCAAATAAAAACGTATTGATAAAAAAGTGCTACCAATCTGAAAGTGCACTTTTCTCATAAGAGGGCAAAAGTGCAGGTGCTCAGGTACTCCTAGAGCCCTATCTCTGCATGGGCCTGTCAAGCACTATATTTGACTCTGAGTTGGTGCCCTGTCTATGAAGGACTTCAACGATTGCTATCGTTGTTTTTTGACAGTAAAAACCCCATACATTCCCTTGTCAACATGGATGACACATTTACCCATTTACAGTGCAACATATTGTTGTGTAACCACATTTTGTGCACAACAAATGACTGAAAAAGCCACATGTTGAGAATAGGCTGTGTGATTACCAGTTTCAAGGGTATTATCTAATACTTATCCAGTCAAACCCAGCATTTAACTCAACAATTGTAATGTATGGCCTATCATGTTTGGCTTTAGGAATGCACCATAACCATATGGTGCTGGACCTCACTCTGGAGTGTGTGGGGGTTAAAATGTTGGGGTTGGGTAAGACAAAACGTAGGAAATGCGTCAGAGTTGTGGACAAACGCAACCTATAGCACGATGGAAAGAGGGGGAGAAAGGTTGACTGATGTGTTTAATGTAGGACACTTCATATGAGTTATATTGACATAGAAAGAACGTACTGCACATTATTTCTAATGTGTGTAGGTTGAAAGAGAAAGATATTGAGGAAAAAAATGTGACATTTCCCCAAACTGTCATCTCTCTACTTTTACCCTAGATGCCCACGTGACATGCCTATTCTCTGAAGACTGTGTTCTGCCCTGCAATTTCAAACCCAGTGGGAATGAGATCATCCGCTGGTACCTCCACAAAGTGCTCCTCCTCAGCCATTCCCAGCAGGGTGGGGAACAGCCTCCACAGGATCACAGTACCAGGACGTACCTGCTCCAGGACCAGCTCTCTCGGGGCATCGCCTCGCTACACCTCAGCCAGTGTGGCATCAAGGACAGAGGCCGCTACAGGTGTCTGGTCAACAGCACTCTGGGACAACAGGAGTCCTTTGTCATCATGAAAGTGGAGGGTTAGTAGTCTCGCTGCGGCTTGTATCGAGGCTAGATTATGTAGCTGAGTATCCACTTCACATGTCAAATGCTTTCACTGTAGCTTGTGGTGAAATGCCCTCTGTGTCATGAAGGTTAAAAGACGTGAATCAACCAGCTGCAGCTGTATTTGAGCTGCTAGACATAGAGCCAAATGGCTAAACTGACATCAAGCCAAGAGTAGAGTATTTGCTCTTGTTATTAGTTTTGTGACCTTGCTGTACATAAACATTTTAAAGGGTTTTTGCTCTCAAATTCAATTTTGAAGTGAAACCACTCAAGGTTGTTACTCTCTAATCCTGGCTATCTCTTATTGTTATTTCAGCTCCCATCAAGATGGTTACTATGGAGAAGAGTATGAACAGAGAGATTCAGTGTCTGTCCAAGGACATCTTTCCCGCTCCCCGTGTGCAGTGGTCCACTCTGCCCCCAAAAGACAACCTGAGACCCATCACCCATATGGGACCCAACACTGAAGGCCTCTACTCCTTTCAGAGCACGCTGAGAATGTTTGAAAATACCCTCACCTACATCTGCACCGTTAACTCCACATATGGATCACAGTCATGGAGGAGCTCACTGCAAGAAAGAGGTAAGTCATAACCAGCATTTCATCTCTCTCTCTCTCTCTCTCTCTCTCTCTCTCTCTTTCTCTCTCTCTCTTTCTCTCTCTCTCATTTTGCAGATGCACAGTCTATAGTTGAGTAATTCTCATAAAAACAGTGACAAACTGCTGTGAGTGACTGTTATGATGACTAAGTGCAGAGCCAGAGAAAAACCCACAATTTTTTGTTTTTACAAATGTATATGCGGGAGCTCTCAACACCCAAGTCAGACTTGGTTTGATTTATTCAGTGTCACACACTGCCCTCTGGAGTTTAAGAGAGTGACTACAACATGTGACTACAACGGTAAGGCCCCAAAAGGACAGTGATATTTAGACATATTTATGGTTCACAGTCCATAAAAGTATTTAATCAACAGGGTTGATTGGAGAGGCGGGGAAAGAGCTGTCCATACCCTGCATCGCTCCACAGAACCTCCAGAACTTCTCCCTCACCTGGACCTTCACCAGAACCAATGATCCCACGGTCATCCTCAGCTACGACAGCAGAACCAGACGGACCTCCAACCTCTGGGAGGGCCGGGCTGGACTGGAGCAGGACCAGGTTCTGATGGGCAACGGATCCCTCCTTCTTCACAACCCAGAGAGTCGGGAACAAACAGGAACTTACACCTGTACATTCACAGGCCTCCAGAGCAGACACATGGTCCAAACCCAGGTCAACATCAGGTCAAGATCCCAGTTACCAGTAACAGGTACATAAACATTAAAACTTCATCTTAAATAACTATACTGTACTATTTATTTTATAGTATACAGTGTGAGCTCATTATACACACAAGGTTATTGAAGATAGGTGTTTATATAATTTCATAATCCTGCATTTTTCACATGTTCACCTTTTCCAAACGTCTAGAAAAGATGCCAAAGACAACAGACCAGGCAGAGCGTACAGGGGGAAGTCACTTCCAAATGTTGGTGATTGTTGTAGTAGTTGCAGTGGTGGTTGCAGCAGTAATAACAGCACTACTACTGTATAGAAAACTACGAGGTAAGTGTAGCCTTCTTGCAGTCAAATGACCAAATCGCCCTCTATTGGCCTCATGGGAAGACTGTTATTCATATTTTTCATAAATTCATATTAATCAACATTATTTCTATGTCAAACGGTTTTGTTATATTTCAGTCTTCTGCTATGTAAATAAAGTGAAAATTTGGGATGCAAACTCAAAATGTCATACATTTCAACTCTATATCTGACATGGTACATATGTATATTTTTTTGCCATAACCATGTGTTGTTTCAAAGTAGATTTGTTTAAGACCAAGAAAGACTGTGTGACCCTGATTTAGCCCACTGCAGTAAAAGGATAAAGACAAGAACTAGGGTTGCAAAGGGAGGGTATATTACTAGAAACTTTCGACGTTTACCAGTAAATTACCAGAATTTTGGTACCTTTCAAGGATTTTATTTATCTACCTCAAGACATCTAGTGACCCTTTTGGGTACTTCAGATTATCACAGGTATCTGTAATAATATCTGGCCCTTTGTGTGGCCTTATCACATGTAAAATAGTTGAGGTGAGGCACCACAGACTGAAATAGTTTGGCATCTACCTCTCAATTTTGAGATTTTTGAGTATTTTGGTCCTTTAAAACTTCTTGAAACTCCCCATCCCGGATCCGGGATCGTGACTAAAGCCTCAGGCTCATTAGCATAACGCAACGTTAACGATTTCTGAAAATCGCAAATAAAATTAAAATAATGCGTTTGCTCTCAAGCTTAGCCTTTTCTTAACAACACTGTCATCTCAGATTTTCAAAATATGCTTTTGAACCATAGAAATTGACTAATTTGTGTAAGAGTATGCAAAGCTAGCATAGCATTTTGTGTAGCATGTAGCACCCAACATTTTCACAAAAACCAGATAACCAAATAAATAAAATCATTTACCTTTGAAGAGCTTCTGATGTTTTCAATGAGGAGAGTCTCAGTCACATACCAAATGCGCAGTGTTTCCTGAAAGCGTCTGTGTGTAGGAGAAATCGTTCCGTTTTCTACATTGCGTCTGGCTACCGAAACGAACCGAAAATGCAGTCACCTACAACGTGAAACTTTTTCCGGATTAACTACATAATATCGACCGAAACATGGCAAACGTTGTTTGGAATCAATCCTCAAGGTGTTTTTTCACATATCTCTTCATTGACATGCAGTTCGTGGAAGCTTGCTTTCCTCTCTGTGTCCCATGGAAAAATACTGGCAGGTGACTTTTGCGCACCAATTTCGGCGCAGGACACCGGGCGGACACGTGGTAAATGTGGTCTGTTATGGTCAATCTTCCAATGATCTGCCCACAAATACGTCACAATGCTGCAGACACCTTGGGGAAACGACAGAAAGGGCTGACTAATTCCTCTTGCGTTCACAGCCATATAAGGAGATCTTGAAAAACAGAGCCTCAAAAATCCTTGTCATTTCCTGGATGCCATCTCATCTTGGTTTTGCCTGAAGCTCACGTTTTAGGGCACGCACAGAGAAGATCTTTGTATTTCTGGACACGTCAGAGTGTTTTCTTTCGAACGGTAGCAATTATATGCATAGTCGAGCATCTTTTTGTGAAAAAATATCTTGTTTAAAACAGGAACGTTTTTCATCCAAAAATGAAATTGCGCCCCCAGAGCATCAACAGGTTTTAATACTACAATTTTGAAAAAGTAAACATAAAAATATATTTTTTAAACTGTTTTTACATTTTGTTTTTCATACTACCGTCATCAAAATGTCAGGATTTTTAACCACATTCAAATAGACATACAGTGCCTTCGGAAAGTATCCAGACATTTTTCACATTTTGTTACGTTACAGCCTTATTCTAAAATTCATTTCAATAAAAATAAATCCTTATCAATCTACACACAATACCCCATTAAGACAAAGCAAAAACAGGTTTTTAGACATTTTTGCTAATTTATAAAAGAACAACAAATGAAATATCAGACTATTTACAGAGTACTTTGCACCTTTGGCAGCGATTACAGCCTTGAGTATTCTTGGGTATCACGCTACAAGCTTGGCACACCTGTATTTGGGGAGTTTCTTCCATTCTTCTCTCTAGATCCTCTAAACCTTTGTTTGGTTGGATGGGGAACGTTGCTGCACAGTTATTTTCAGGTCTCTCCAGAAATGTTCGATCGGATTCAAGTCCGGGCTCTGGCTCGGCCACTCAAGGACATTCAGAGACAAGTCTGGGCTCTGGCTGTCATCTTAGAGTCATTGTCCTGTTGGAAGGTGAACCTTCACCCCAGTCTAAGGTCTGCTCTGGAGCAGATTTTCATCAATGATCTCTCTGTACTTTGCTCCGTTCATCATTCCCTCGATCCTGACTAGTCCCTGACCCAGTTCCTGCCTCTGAAAAACATCCCCACAGCATAATGCTGCCACCTAAATGCTTCACACTGTATGGATGGTGCCAAGTTTCCTGCAGGCGTAACGCTTGGAATTCAGGCCAAAGAGTTCAATCTTGTTTTCATCAGACCAGACAATCTTGTTTCTCATGGTCTGAGAGTCCTTTAGGTGCCTTTTGGCAAACTCCAAGTGGGCTGTCATGTGTCTTTTACTGAGGAGTTGCTTCCGTCTGGCCACTCTACCATAAAGGCCTGATTGGTGGAGGACTTCAGAGATGGTTGTCCTTCTGGAAGGTTCTCCCATCTCCACAGCGGAACTCTGGAGCTTTGTCAGAGTGACCATCGGGTTCTTGGTCACCTCCCTGACCAAGGCCCTTCTCCCCTGATGGCTCAGTTTGGCCCGGCAGCCAGCTCTAGGAAGAGTCTTGGTGGTTCTAACCTTCTTCCATCTAAGAATGATGGAGGCCACTGTGTTTGTTCTTGGGGACCTTCAATCCTGCGGACATTTTTTGGTACGCTTCTCCAGATCTGTGCCTCAACACAATCCTGTCTCTGAGCTCTACGAACAATTCTTCATGGCTTGGTTGTAGCTCTGACATGCACTGTGTGCCTTTCCAAATCATGTCCAATCAATTGGATTTACCACAGGTGGACTCCAATCGAGTTTTAAAAACATCTCAAGGATGATCACTGGAAACAGGATGCACCTGAGCTCAATTTCGAGTCTCATACCAAAGGGTCTGAATAATTATGTAAATAAGATATTTCTGTTTTTTTAAAACCTGTTTTCGCTTTGTCATTATGGGGTATTGTGTAGATTTCTGAGGATTTGTTTTATTTAATTAATTTAAGAATAAGGCTGTAACGTAACAAAATGTGGAAAACGTCAAGGGTTCTGAATACTTTCCGGAGGCACTGTACATCCCTCATTTCATACACCATTTAAAAGCCCATTTCATAGAGAATGTTACAAACTGGACTATATGTAGTGACTTACTTTGAAGAGATTGTGATTGGGTCTAAATAGGCATTTGGCGATGTTTAGGCTAAATTCAGTACTTGTCTTTAACTGCTATTTCCCGAAAGTCAGACTCTTCCCACATGCCAACAAATTTTTCTCAGACTTAAAATGTTGTGTGGTTTTCCTTAGATATGTTCCCCAGACTTGTATCGGGGAAATTGTTGATGTATTCTAGTTTTTATTCTAGATCATATTTTCTTTGGAAATATGCTCAAAAATGCAGTTTACGTACATATCTTTAGTATTTTACAGATAGAAATATGAAAAAGTATATATCCACAATCTGCCCTACATAAGTCCGGTCCTGGAGTGTCTTAACAAAATGAAACCCAAATATTAAGGCTGACTTTATCCAGTGTCCAGAAAAATAGATTTGCGGTATATACAAATATGTGCATTTTTCAAGTTTAAAAGTTTATTTTCCATGTGCACAGAATACAACAGGTGTAAAACAGCACAGTGAAATTCTTACCTTGATAATAATAGAAAATAGAATAAAAAATAAAAGTATGAATAAAGACCACACAAGAACTATGATGTGAGTTAAAGAAACACGAGAATGCAAATGCTGCATATACAGGTCAGTGCCAGTGCCTTATTTAATGTGCAGGGCTACTGGAGTGGTGGAGGTGGGTTTATACATAGAAAGTTACTGCTAGTAGGATATACATGTAAACAGGCCTGTAAAGTGACTGCTTGCAGGAATATATAAATAATTATGGTAATTTGTAAGTCGCTCTGGATAAGAGCGTCTGCCAAATGACTTAAATGTAATGTAATGTAATGTAATGCTGTATACTAGTGGTAATATATACATGTAAACAGGAGTAATAGTGACCAGTAGCAGGATAAATAGATAAATACTTATGGTAATCAATAATAATTTTTGCATCAGCGTATGTTGTGTCTCAGTGGGTAGAGCCCTGTGGATTGGCATAGAGTCAGTTTGGATAGTCTGTGGGAGAGAGAGAGCAGTAGTTGTTAGCCGTTTAGTCTTATGGCCAGGAGGCAGAAGCTGTTTACGAGTCTGTTTGTCTGAGCCTTGATGCACCGGTACCGAGTATGGAGAACAGTCCATGTCTTGGAAGACTGGAGTCTTTGGCAATATTTGGGGCCTTTCTCAGACACCGCCTGGCATGTACGTCCTGGATGGCTGGGAGCTTACCCCCAGTGATGCGCTGGGCCGTCCCTCTGTAGGGCCTTCCGGTCGTTGCTGATGATATCTCATGTAATGAGATATCACTGCATTTGCATATTTTTATACTATATTTCAGAAAAGTTATAATACAAAAATTATAATATTGGTGTGTATATTCAACTGGTAAAAGTTATTTGTGATATGATTAAGGAAAAATACAAGTTAGATAGGGTGTAGTGCCTCGCCTTAAATAAATAATAGAATGACAAACATTATCTTAAATATACATCCACGGTGACACAGTTCGTGCCTTCATTTTAAGGGAGCGAGGTGAGACAAACACATATCTATCACAGTCATGGAAAGTAACATTTTCCTCAATAAAGTAGCTATCAGAAAAGTCAGTGCTGGTCAGAAAAGACAGTGTTAAGAAGACCTGAGAGTAGATTAATCACTTCAGAGCACCATGCATTCTGTACTCATACTGAGTTGACAATGAATGAAGTGATGCCTCATATGATGTATTTTTACTCCTTAGCCAACCAACGGCAGGCTGGTGGGACCACTGTGGAGGACACAGAGATGCAGCCAACGGAACCTAGTAAGTATTCTTTATCAATCGTCAGGACTCCTCATTATATGGCCTTTGTGCTTTTGTCCTATTATAACCAAATCCATTTATCAGATTTTTACCATTCTGCAAGGGCAAAACAAAAATGGCTTGTGTAACCTTCAGCCCAGATACCGTTAGCCTTTACAGCATAAAACTCCCACTACAGTTTCATAAAACTCCCAATCTTCTATCACTCTTGAATGAATTTAGCTACTAAAATTCTTATTTATTCAAGTATGGTTGAAGTACACTGGTTATAAATAATGCAGTCTTCAGAGTTATTACTTTATTGGCTAATATCTACTGCCCTGCCTCACTGATTGGCCTCTCCATCTTTCCCTCACAGTTAAGACAGATGATTCACCAATGGATAACTGCCAGCTGACAGAAGACCACAACAATAGCTATAATTAGCTCTGACTAACAAGCAGGTTAGTGCTATCCGGGACCCTTGGGAGTTGGGATGTCCTTACCCTAAACCCTAACCTTAACCCCCTACCCTTACCCTTAGCTTAAACCTAACCATAACCATTACCTAACCCTAACCCTTACCTTAACCATAACCATTACCTAACCCTAACCATAACCCTTACCTTAACCATAACCATTACCTAACCCTAAACCTTACCTTAACCATAACCTAACCCTAACCCTTACCTTAACCATAACCATTACCTAACCCTTACCCATTACCTAACCCTAACCCTAACCCTTACCTTAACTATAACCATAACCATTACCTAACCTTAACCCTTACCTTAACTATAACCATTACCTAACCCTAACCCTTACCTTAACCATTTTAAATGTCAACTTCAATGGGGTAGGGACCTCCCAAGGATCCAGGATAGCAAAGACACTGACAAGCCTTTCTAGATGAGTCATACTGTTCCTAATCACAGACCTGAAGTCATCAATCAAGCATTCCTTTGTAGCTTGACTCACAACTCACATTTTTTGCTTAAGGGAGAGAATTCTACCACAGAGATGTATTCCAGGGATTTAATTGGAGAGTGCTGTTCCACAATGGAGCACATCTGTGTTCTAGACAATTGAATAACTGTACAGTCTTCATAATTTACATTAAAGTTGTGAATACAATGTACATTGTAGCAGTTGTAGTTGTCAACTCTGAACTGCCTTATACCATTCTAAGGTATCGAATGACAGTACTGAGACAGAAATAGACACTGCCTAAGGTATCTAATGACAGTACTGAGACAGAAATAGACACTGCTGTGCTGTATGTAATGGAGCGTGACATTTTCGTCCTCAATTTGATCTTTCATTTTTAAAATGCTGATGCTGCTATGGTAGGTTTTGTGTGATATTTAACTATATTTTGTGTAATACTGGTTATGCCTGCACCTTTGAGTTGACCTGCACTTAATTTTTGTTGTGAAAGGATACACAAGCATGAACACGTACTTCTTCAAATGGCATGGATTTGCTGACATTTGCGTTGATACTGTAACAGTAAAGGTTTTATAGAAATAGAAAGTGTTCTCTCTCATTCAACGGTCTCTACAAAACCACACCCATACAGTGCATTCAGAAAGTATTCACACCCCTTGACTTGACTTTTTCCACATTTTGTTGTGTTAAAGCCTGAATTTAAAATGGATAAAATTCCGATTTTTTGTGTTACTGGCCTACACACAATACCCCATAATGTCAAAGTGGAATTATGTTTTTTTTCGAAATGTTTACTAATTAATTTAAATGAAAAAGTGAAATGTCTCGAGTCATTAAGTATTCAACCCCTTTGTTATGGCAAGCCTAAATAAGTACAGGAATAGAAATGTGCTTAACAAGTCACATAATAAGTTGCATGTACTCACTCTGTGTGCAATAAGCATTATACAACGGGTTAAAACCGAATTCCAACCTGTGTCTATTCCACATGCTACCACCAGTTAAATCTATGACGTCGAAATGCTTATTTACTCTGTTCCATCTGACTGTGCAATCCACTGTCTCATCAGCCCAGCCAGGCAATTTATGTACTAGGTCTACACTGTAAAAAGCATCTAGACATTAGTTCCCATTTCTTTTAGACCAACATTTGGTTTTCAACAGCAGAGATTTGTATTGACCTTGCTGTTTGTCTGTCCTACAAGGAAAATAAAATAAAGTTTACACTTTTTAAAAATTATTTCATGAAATGTTGCTTTTAGGAAAGGGGTGTGTCCAGTTGTGGAGCACAACTCATGAGCCCACCTCCTGCACTGCTCACACCTAATCCAGTCCCCACCTGTGACGGAAAACAGGGGGAGAGATGCCAACTGAAAAGTTCTCCCTTAAAAACGTAGCTAGCCATCTAGCTATATGACATCACATGCTGTGTTAAATAGCTAAAAGGCTATAAAGTAACTAACTGTAAAGCAATCAGTCAGCAGTGGAAACATTTACAACTGCAATTAAGTTACTTTCTCAAAAAATTATGACATAGAGGAAATGTTTTGTTGAGCAAGAGCAGTGGCAACCAGATAAAAGTGTTGGGAAAATAAATAATTGTGACATCTTGTGGTCTTAATGTGAATTACAGGGGGCTAGCTGCCTGGTGGCTAGCTGCCCCCTAGTGCCCTCAATGGCGTTGTTCGCAGTAGAGATTGACATGGGAGTAGCAGTACGGCATAAGTCTGTCAATTTTTATTTCACGGTTCACCTCAGATGGCACGGGTTTCGTTAAATATGCAAACAATTGGCCTCGATGGTAATGTTGTTGGGACTGGGAGTAGGGCAGCTATGCCGCTTCAGGCCGCTTGTCCCACTCTCCGTTTGTGGCCTATTTGATTTAACCTTAGCATTGCCGTGTACTCGGTTCTTTCGTTGTCAAAGACAACTCCATCAAATTCAATTTTTTTCCTTGACTCTAATGTTAATGTTAATGATGGGTCGGTCCTTGGCTTCTACAAGACGTTGCAATTCCTCTATTGAAGGGGTCATCATTTAGTCTACTGACGTGGGTTGGTGTCAGGTAGCCAAGTGACTGGCTACAACTGGAGCGAGGCTCAGTTTACATTGTTTTTTGTTTGTTAATGAAAGGCCCCACACATGACACATTTCCACCCAGAAAACGACGTTCCTGTACGGCCCGTTCCTGCGGATTGTTGAGCCTGTCCCATCCTGTCTCAAAGTTTACTCTAGTGCTGCCGTCCAAACACTTAAAAAACACACCCTCGTCCACTTGCCCTTGCCTTATGCCCTTGGGGGAATCCCCATCGCCATCTTGGAGGGTGGTTCAAATGATTAGCCAAGCAAGGGAAGTTTGCAACGTAAGGCTCTCAGCCCTCGTTTTTAGTCGGCTTTGCGAGTGTATAATTATGTTCACTCCGGGGCCTGAAACTCCACATAATTCAATTTGCGACGATTGTACGTCTTCTAAGAAAAGTCTGCGAAAACTTAAAAACTACAAATGGAGAAGTCAACATACAAGTGTAAGTAAAAACAAATGCAAATAAGTTACAAATTGTGCTACTAACGCACATGACGGCACAAACATGTCTCGTAAAAAGTCAATATGTTTTTGTTTGGTTATCTTTTGGAAATTCTAGAAATAAAACATTTTCCTTCTTCAGACGTTCCAGCTAGGCAGGCTAACGTTAGTTAGCTAACTAATTTGCTAGCTATCATACAGTAGGCGTATATTAATAATGATATATTTAATATAAGTCGAAATGCAATCATAATGACTGTAGAACATATATAGCACTCACAAGTTACCGATGGCTGAAAACATCATCGCGGGATGAACGAGTGACCAATTTCCAGCCAAGTGTGGTCCATTTAAAAATCATTCATTCCTCCCTCCCCATCGGCCATCGATAAGTCTATATTTGACACAAGTGATACGTCATCAGAAGTGTCCACTTCATTTTGAGGGCTGAGGGGATAGGGTGTGTCTTTTAAGTGTTTGGACCGTAGCCTAGAACTTCACTCCCATTCCTGCCAGAATTCTGTGGGTGTCACGGTTTTCTATATGCGAAGGGGAGTCGGACCAAAATGCGGCGTGGCTATTGCGATCCATGTTTAATGAAAACGAAGTAAACATGAATCAAATACAAAAACAGTAAACGATACACGAAAACCGAAACAGCCTAATACTGGTGCAAACTAACACACGACAGAAATAAGGACAATCACCCACGAAACACTCAAAGAATATGGCTGCCTAAATATGGTTCCCAATCAGAGAACAATAAACACCTGCCTCTGACTGAGAACCACTTCAGACAGCCAAAGACTAACCTAGAACACCCCACTAAGCTACAATCCCAATACCTGTGAAAAAAAACCAAGACAAAACACACCACATACAAAACCCCATGTCACACCCTGGCCTGACCAAATAGATAAAGAAAACACAAAATACTAAGACCAGGACGTGACAGTGGGAGTCCTGTTCCAGTGTCAACCTCTAGTTCCCAGTCGACCCATTTACCTGTGGCTGTATTCATGATACAGCACTGCCTTGTTACTTTTATAAAACTGTTCCCAACATATAAAACATTCATACAATTGAATTATTCCACCAGAATATATAGTCCAGACAAAATCAAGTTAGTTATTTTGGTCATGTTGCTACAGACATGACCCAGTCAATAATTATTTTTGCATAGTTGTTATGCAAAATGACTTGTCTTCTGTTCCAAACAAAATGGTTGCTATGCAGGCTGGATAACGTTATTCTCACTTGCTTGCTAGCTAGTCAACTTCAGCTAACTCAGTCATGTCAAACATTGAACCTGGAATGACAGTACACTAGCTGCATTTTGTTTGATCTTTTTTCGATTGGCATTTACTTGCATGTGCCCATGGTAATGACGTTGATGCCAGAGGAGGCTGGTGGGAGGAGCTATATGAGGATGGGTTCGTTGTATTGGCTGGAATAGAATTAATGGAACAGTATCAAACACATCAAACATATAGCAACTACATGTTTGACTCCATTCCATTGATTCCATTCCAACCAATACAATGAGCTCGTCCTCCTACATCTCCTCCCACCAGACTCTACTGGTTGATGTGTGATTTCAACTGGTTCAGAAGAAGTTGTCTTGTCTTGACACTGCTCACTCTACTTGATATTACAGAGATCAAAATTCAAAAGTGAAACATTGTTTCCGAGGTCGGCAGGCAGACAGTGAGGCTTATATTAACCCCCGCTGTACCAAACTAAATGCTAGTCTTATATTAAACCCTGCTGTACCAAACTACATGCTAGTCTTATATTAACCCCCGCTGTACCAAACTAAATGCTAGTCTTATATTAAACCCTGCTGTACCAAACTAAATGCTAGTCTTATATTAAACCCTGCTGTACCAAACTAAATGCTAGTCTTATATTAACCCCTGCTGTACCAAACTAAATGCTAGTCTTATATTAAACCCTGCTGTACCAAACTAAATGCTAGTCTTATATTAAACCCTGCTGTACCAAACTAAATGCTAGTCTTATATTAACCCCTGCTGTACCAAACTAAATGCTAGTCTTATATTAACCCCCGCTGTACCAAACTAAATGCTAGTCTTATATTAAACTCTGCTGTACCAAACTAAATGTGAGGTTATATTAATCCCTGCTGTACCAAACTAAATGCTAGGCTTATATTAAACCCCTGCTGTACCAAACTAAATGTGAGGCTTATATTAAACCCTGCTGTACCAAACTCAATGTGAGGCTTATATTAAACCCCTGCTGTACCAAACTAAATGCTAGTCTTATATTAAACCCTGCTGTACCAAACTAAATGCTAGGCTTATATTAAACCCTGCTGTACCAAACTCAATGTGAGGCTTATATTAACCCCTGCTGTACCAAACTAAATGCTAGGCTTATATTAAACCCTGCTGTACCAAACTAAATGCTAGGCTTATATTAAACCCTGCTGTACCAAACTCAATGTGAGGCTTATATTAACCCCTGCTGTACCAAACTAAATGCTAGGCTTATTTTAAACCCTGCTGTACCAAACTAAATGCTAGTCTTATATTAACCCCTGCTGTACCAAACTAAATGTGAGGCTTATATTAACCCCTGCTGTACCAAACTAAATGCTAGTCTTATATTAAACCCTGCTGTACCAAACTAAATGCTAGGCTTATATTAAACCCTGCTGCACCAAACTAAATGCTAGGCTTATATTAAACCCTACTGTACCAAACTAAATGCTAGGCTTATATTAAACCCTGCTGTACCAAACTCAATGTGAGGCTTATATTAACCCCTGCTGTACCAAACTAAATGCTAGGCTTATTTTAAACCCTGCTGTACCAAACTAAATGCTAGTCTTATATTAACCCCTTCTGTAACAAACTAAATGCTAGGCTTATATTAAACCCTGCTGTACCAAACTAAATGCTAGTCTTATATTAACCCCTGCTGTAACAAACTAAATGCTAGGCTTATATTAAACCCTGCTGTACCAAACTAAATGCTAGTCTTATATTAACCCCTGCTGTACCAAACTAAATGTGAGGCTTATATTAACCCCTGCTGTACCAAACTAAATGCTAGGCGTATATTAACCCCTGCTGTACCAAACTAAATGCTTGGCTTATATTAACCCCTGCTGTACCAAACTAAATGCTAGGCTTATTTTAAACCCTGCTGTACCAAACTAAATGCTAGTCTTATATTAACCCCTGCTGTAACAAACTAAATGCTAGGCTTATATTAACCCCTGCTGTACCAAACTAAATGCTAGTCTTATATTAACCCCTGCTGTAACAAACTAAATGCTAGTCTTATTAAACCCTGCTGTAACAAACTAAATGCTAGTCTTATTAAACCCTGCTGTAACAAACTAAATGCTAGTCTTATTAAACCCTGCTGTAACAAACTAAATGCTAGTCTTATTAAACCCTGCTGTACCAAACTAAATGCTAGTCTTATTAAACCCTGCTGTAACAAACTAAATGCTAGTCTTATTAAACCCTGCTGTAACAAACTAAATGCTAGTCTTATTAAACCCTGCTGTAACAAACTAAATGCTAGTCTTATTAAACCCTGCTGTAACAAACTAAATGCTAGTCTTATTAAACCCTGCTGTACCAAACTAAATGCTAGTCTTATTAAACCCTGCTGTAACAAACTAAATGCTAGTCTTATTAAACCCTGCTGTAACAAACTAAATGCTAGTCTTATTAAACCCTGCTGTAACAAACTAAATGCTAGTCTTATTAAACCCTGCTGTAACAAACTAAATGCTAGTCTTATTAAACCCTGCTGTAACAAACTAAATGCTAGGCTGGAAGCAAGTGGAAATAATGTGCAAGTTAAGATAAATACAATAGATTTTTCGAACAGTAACATGAACATGATATTCTTATGGAGGCACAGTGATAATTTTCAGATGGAACTGTTAGAAGGCATAGGTGTGTCTGTGACGACGAATACAACACGGCTTGGAACGCTGCTCGTCCAATCAGCATCCACTTTGGATGGCGTATCAATACACCCAGTCACTACAGGTGTCCTTCCTAACTCCGATGCCGGAGAGGAAGTAAACTGCACAGGGATTTCACCATGCGGCCCATGGTGACTTTAAAACAGTTTGAAAACATTCCAGAGTTCAAAAACATTCCAGTTACTCCACAATACTAACCTACTTGACAGAGTGAAAAGAAGCAGCCTGTACAGAATAAAAATATTCCTAAACATGCATCCTGTTTGCAACAAGGCACTAAAGTAATACTTTAAAAAAATGTGGCAAAGCAATAACATTTTTGTCCTAAATACAAAGTGTTATGTTTGGGGCAAATCCAATACAACATATTACTGAGTACCACTCTCCATATTTTCAAGCATAGTAATGGCTTCATGTTATGAGTATCCTTGTAAAGGACTGGAAAGTTTTCAGGATAAAAATAAATCTTTTGGAGTTACGGACAGGCAAAATCCTAGATGCAAACATGGTTCAGTCTGCTTTCCACCAGACACTAGTAGATTATTTCACCTTTCAGCAGGACTATAACCTAAAACACAAAGCCAAATCTACACTGGAGTTGCTTACCAAGAAGACAGTGAATATTCCTGAGTGGCCGAGTTACAGTTTTGATTTGAATCTGCTTGAAAATCAATGGAAAGACCTGAAAATTGTTGTCTAGCAATGATCAACAACCTATTTGGCAGAGCTTGAAGAATGAAAAAAATAATAATGGGCAAATGTTACACAATCCAGGTGTGGAAAGCTTTTAGAGACTTACCCAGAAAGACTGACAGCTGTAATCACTGCCAATGGTGATTCTAACATGAATTGACTCAGAAGTTTTAATACTTATCTAATCAATACATATTAGTATTGATTTTTTAATGAATATTTTACAAATGTTAGAAATTTTCTTCCACTCTGACATTATAGAGTATATTGTGTCGATCGTTGACAAAGAAATTACAATGAAATCCATTTTAATCACACTTTGTAACACAAGAAAATGTAGAGTAAGTAAAGGGGTGTGAATACATTCTGAAGGCACCATATCTTCAACTACATCACTATCTTATGATGATGATAATATATTTTCAGAGTTTGAAAATGTTGTACACTAATATTTTCCCCTCTACTCTTAGATGTGTGAGTGGATGAATACTTGTAAAGGAAACAAGGGAATAACAGGGTCAATTACATTTCTACTCATGTTGTTGTTTACCCTGCAACTGGCTGAAAATGTAACTTCGGGTAAGAATTACTAGATATATTTATTATCAGAAATGTTTGATTGCAATAAAATAACATTAACCTCTGGAATCCAAACAGCTATTAAAGAATATCGAGGCATTTTTATTTTTTATGTCTTCCCTCTCAGTCTTTCTGGTGAAATGTCTCTACTCTGAGGACTGTGTGCTGACATGCAGCTTCAAACCAAATGAAGAAGAGTTGGTTCACTGGTATAAACAACAGATACTCGTCCATAGCTACTACTATCAAAGTGACCAGTTACAACTGCAGAATGGACATTTCAGTGGAAGGACCTCTTTGTTCAAAGACCAGCTTGTTCATGGAAATGCATCGCTCCTACTAGAGAGGGTAGATGTTTCAGATGAGGGCCTATATATGTGTTACACCAGCACCGTGATGGGTAACAAGGTAACCTTTGTGGATGTTAAGGTGGAAGGTTAGTTCCTGATGTTGCTATGTGAAAGTATGGGGACTGTGACACATTTGTTGTTGTTTTGGTTCTGTACTCCAGCACTTTGGATTTGAAATGACACAGTGACTATGAAGTTAAAGTGCAGACTGTCAGCTTTAATTTTAGGGTATTTTCATCCATATCGGGTGAACCGTTTAGAAATTATAGCACTTTTTGAACATAGTCCCCACATTTTAGGGGACCAAAAGTTTGGGGACAAAGTCACTCATTTGTGTATTAAAGTAGTCAAAAGTTAAGTATCTGGTCCTATATTCATAACACACAATGACTAAATCAAGCTTGTGACTCTACAAATTGGTTGGATGAATTTTCAGTTTGTTTTGGTTGTGCCCAATAGAAATGAATGGTAAATAATGTATTGTGTCATTTTGGAGTCACTTTTATTGTAAATACGAATATATTGTTTTTTAAAACTTCTATATTAATGTGGATGCTACCATGACTATGGATAATCCTGCATTAATTGTGAATAGTGATGAGTTAGAAAGTTAGACGCACATGTATCATACAGCCCCCCCCCCCCAAAAGAAAAATGCTAACCTCCACCGCTATTGTAAAGGTGAGAGGTTAGAATTTCTTGGGAGTATGATATTTGTGTGTCTGTAACTTTCTCACTCATCATTATTCACGATTCATTCAGGATTATCTGTAATCATGGTGGCATCCACAAGTGTTTAGAAGCACATTATATTCTTATGTACAATAAGTGACTCCAAAATGACACAATACATTATTTACCATTCATTTCAATGGGGCACAACATATATATATATATATATATTTTTTTTTTGTGTGTGTTTTATTTTTAACCTTTATTTAACTAGGCAAGTCAGTTAAGAACAAATTCATATTTACAATGACGGCCTACCAGAAGGCAAAAAGCCACCTGCGGGGACGGGGCTGGGATTAAAAAATAATAATAAATAAATATATATATAGGACAAAACACACATCATGACAAGAGAGACAACACAACACTGCATAAAGAGAGACCTAAGACAATAACATAGCAAGGCAGCAACACAACATGAGAACAACATGGTAGCAACACAACATGGTAGCAGCACAACATGGTACAAACATTATTGGGCACAGACAACAGCACAAAGGGCAAGAAGGTAGAGACAGCACACGAAGCAGCCACAAGTGTCAGTAAGAGTGTCCATGATGGAGTCTTTGAATGAAGAGATTGAGAAAACACTGTCCAGTTTGAGTGTTTGTTGCAACATGTTCCAGTCGCTAGCTGCAGCGAAATGAAAAGAGGAGCAACCCAGGGATGTGTGTGCTTTGGGGACCTTAAACAGAATGTGACTGGCAGAACGGGTGTTGTATGTGGAGGATGAGGGCTGCAGTAGATATCTCAGATAGGGGGGAGTGAGGCCTAAGAGGGTTTTATAAAAAAGCATCAAACAGTGGGTCTTGCGACGGGTATACAGAGATGACCAGTTTACATAGGAGTATAGAGTGCAGTGATGTGTCCTATAAGGAGCATTGGTGGCAAATCTGATGGCCGAATGGTAAAGAACATCTAGCCACTCGAGAGCACCCTTTACCTGCCGATCTATAAATTATGTCTCCGTAATCTAGCATGGGTAGGATGGTCATCTCAATCAGGGTTAGTTTGGCAGCTGGGGTGAAAGAGGAGCGATTACGATAGAGGAAGCCAAGTCTAGATGTAACTTTAGCCTGCAGCTTTGATATGTGCTGAGAGAAGAACAGTGCACCATCTAGCAATAATCCCAATTACTTGTATGAGGTGACTACCTCAAGCTCTAAACCCTCAGAGGTAGTAATCACACCTGTTGGGAGAGGTTAAGAGTAGAGAAAGCTTGTTTGACACTAAGAAAGTTTTTATTGTAGAGTATATAACACAAAATCCAGGGAGTGGCCAGCTGAGTATAAGGCCGTATCATCTGCATATAGATGGATGAGAGAGCTTCCTACTGCCTGAGCTATGTTGTTGATGTAAATTGAGAAGAGCATGGGGCCTATGATTGAGCCTTGGGGTACTCCCTTGGTGGCAGGCAGTGGCTGAGACAGCAGATTTTCTGGCTTTATACACTGCACTTTTTGAGAGAGGTAGTTAGCAAACTAGGCTAAAGACCCCTCAGAGACACCAATACTCTTTAGCCGGCCCACAAGAATGAAATCGTCAACCGAATCAAAGTCAATAAAAATAGCAGCACAACATTGCTTAGAATCAAGGGCAATGGTGACATCATTGAGGACCTTTAAGGTTGCAGTGACATATCCATAACCTGAGTGGAAACCAGATTGCATACCAGAGAGAATTCTATAGACACCAAGAAAGTTTTTTCAAAACTTTTGATAAACAGGGCAACATAGAAATAGGCCTATAACAGTTTGGATCAGCTTGATCTCCCCTTTAAATAAAGGACAAACCGAGGCTGCCTTCCAAGCAATGGGAACCTCCCCAGAGAGGAGAGACAGGTTAAAAATGTTAGAGATAGGCTTGGTGATGATAGGGGCAGCAACCTTAAAGAAGAAAGTGTCTAAACCATCTGACCCAGATGTTTGTTTTTTGGGGTCACGTTTCAGGAGCTCCTTTAACACCTTGGACTCAGTGACTGCCTGCAGGGAGAAACTTTGTAGTGGGGCAGGGGAAAAAGAGGGAGAAGCATCGGGGATAGTCACATTAGAAGGGGTGGGAGATGAGGAAATGTGGACGGGCAAGGAGGCATGGCTGAGTCATATATGAATCCTGACTTAATGAAGTGGTGATTAAAGAGCTCAGCCAGGTGCTTGTTGTCAGTAACAACCCCATTATCAACTTTAAGGGACATGGGCAGCTATGAGGAGGGGGTTTATTTTCCAGGTCTTTAACCGTTTTCCAGAACTTCTTGGGGTTAGACCCACAGAGAGAGAACTGCTCCTTAAAGTAACTAACTTTGGCCTTCCGTATAGCCTTAGTGCACTTTTTTCATTTGCCTGAACAAGAGCCTGAATTTGCGTGTGCCGAGCCTTTCGCCAAATGCAATTCTTGAGGTGGAGTAACTCTGCAAGATCACGGTCAAACCAGGGGCTGAACCTGTTTTTAATTCTCATTTTCTTTATGGGGGCGTGTTTTTTAACAATACCACAAAAAATATAAAATTAATTTTGTCTTCGACAGAGGGGATCAAGCTGATTTTATACCATTTTACACTTGCCAGTTGACGAAGGAAGGCTTGCTCATTAAAGTTTTTTAGCAAGCGTCTATGACAAATCAGGACAGGTCGTTTCACTGAGCAGCCATTACAAACACAGGCTGTAAAACAGAGATCACTAAGGTCATTACAGAAAACACCAGACTGATTGATACCTATCAGGATTATTTGTGAGGATAACATCAAGAAGAGAGCCTTTTTTGGGGTGTTTAGAGTCATGCCTTGTGGGATTGGTAATAATCTGAGAAAGATTTATGGAGTCCCATTGCTTTAGGATTTGGTCAGGTGGTCTAAGCATGTCCCAGTTTAGGTCACCTAGCAGGACAAATTCAGACTTAGTGTAAGGGGCCAGGAGAGAGCTTTAGGGCAGGTAGGGTACAGGCCAGTGCTGATGTAGGATGATAACACCCAGCAACAATCAACAAAGAGCTATTTCAAAGTTTAATACTTAAAACAAGCAAATCAAATTGTTTGGGGACAGACTTGGTGGAGAAAACTGAGTACTGAAGGGGATCCTTTGGAAGATCTGTCTTGCTGAAAAAGGTTATAACCAGAAAGGTTAACATCAGTATTCAAAACACTCTTCCTTAACCACGTCTCAGTAATGACCAACACATCTGGATAGGAGTTGTGAATCCACACTTTCAATTGATCCATTTTAGGTAATAAGCTTCAAGTGTTAAGCTACAGAAAACCCAGGCTTTTACATGAGCAGAAATCAGTGAAGCAGATATTAGAAAATCAGAAAATGATCTGAAACAATCAAACAAACAGAAAATGCACCTAACAAATGTGGTTAGAAGCTTTATGTCGTCATTGCGTGCTATGAATATGGAACCAAATACTTCACTTTTGACAACTTTAATACATTAAGTACACTAAAATTGGGACTCTAATTAAAGACTACAGTCTGCACTTTAACCTCATAGTCATTGTATCATTTAAAATCATAAGATGCAAAACGCAGCATCATACAATGCAAAATGCACCATACTGTAGCATCTGTATTTCTGTATTTTGAAAGTTAACTAATCAGAACTAGGAAACAATGACATTTCTGACTTGCTGATTCGTTGAACACGGCACATATTTAACTAAAACCAGCTAGTAAGTCAGACATTTCTGAGTTTCCAAGTTCTGACCAGCACGTGAACGCGGCATGATATATTGGATCTTGAAAACTTGATTGATGACATGCAAAACATTCACCAAGAAGGCCAAAACTCAATCCCACCAATACATGCTGAAATGTCAGTATTTTCAAACAGCTCTTAAACTTAAATGTCATTATCATAATTTTGACAATTTCACAGTATTATTCCAACCTCATTGTGTGTAAATATACACTACATGATCAAAAGTATGTGGACATCTGCTCGGCAAACATCTCATTCCAAAATTATGGACATTAATGTTAAGTTGGTCCCCCTTTGCTGTATAACAACTTCCACTCTTATGGGAAGACTTTCTACTGGATATT
This sequence comes from Oncorhynchus masou masou, assembly GCF_036934945.1. Taxonomy (NCBI): domain Eukaryota; kingdom Metazoa; phylum Chordata; class Actinopteri; order Salmoniformes; family Salmonidae; genus Oncorhynchus; species Oncorhynchus masou. The sequence goes on along the minus strand of NC_088219.1, from coordinate 16,234,525 downwards.
GGAACATTGCTGTGAGGACTTGCTTACATTAAGCCACAAGAGCATTAGTGAGGTCGGGCACTGATGTTGGGCTTTTGGACCTGGCTTGCAGTCGGCGTTCCAATTCATCCCAAAGGTGTTTGATGGTGTTGAGGTCAGGGCTCTATGCAGGCCAGTTAAGTTCTTCCATCTCAACAAACCATATCTGTATGGACCTCGCTTTGTGCACGGGGGCATTGTAATGCTGAAACATTTCAACCTGTTGCCAAAAGGTTGGAAGCACATAATCGTCTAGAATGTCATTGTATGCTGTAGTGTTAATATTTCCCTTCACTGGAACTAAGGGGCCTAGCCCGAACCATGAAAAACAGCCCCAGACCATGATTTCTCTTCCACCAAACTTTACAGTTGGCACTATGCATTGGGGCAGGTAGCGTGCTCCTGGCATCCGCCAAACCCAGATTTGTCGGTCGGACTGCCAGATGGGGAAGCGTGATTTATCACTCCAGAGAATGTGTTTCCATTGCTCCAGAGTCAAAATGGCGGCAAGCTTTACACCACTCAAGCCGACGCTTGGCATTGCGCATTGTGATCTTATGCTTGTGTGCGGCTGCTCGGCCATGGAAACCCATTTCATGAATGTCCAGACGAACAGTTCTTGCGCTGACGTTGCTTCCAGTTTGGATCCCGGTAGTGTTGCAACCGAGAACAGATGATTTTAAAGCGCTACGCACTAAAGCACTCGGCGGTCCCATTCTGTGAGCTTGTGTGGCCTACCACTTTGCGGCTGAGCCATTGTTGCTCCCAGACATATCCACTTCAAAATAACAGCACTTACAGTTGACCAGGGCAGCTCTAGCAGGGTAGAAATTTGGTGAACTGACTTGTTCAAAAGGTGGCATCCTATGATGGTGCTACATTGAAAGTCAATGAGCTCTTCAGTAAGGCCATTCTACTGCCAATGATTGTCTATGGAGATTGTATGGCGGTGTGCTCAATTTGAAATACCTGTCAGCAATGGATGTGGATGAAATAGCCGAATCCACTAATTTAAAGGGGTGTCCACATACTTTTGGTGATGTATTGTATACAAAACACAGGAAAATCATTTTTTTGTCTGCACTGGGCCTTAAATTATTGTGACAATTTATTGAACACTTCTTTCTTTTTTGCAGCTCTCATTCAGTCAGTGAGAATGGAGATGACTGGGGAGGTGGTCTCCTGTTCATCTCAGAACATCTATCCTGCCCCTCAGGTGGAATGGTCCACAGACCCACCGTCTGGTCCAGAAACACTACAGAACTCCACCGTCAAAACCCCAGACTCCAAGGGTCTGTACATATTGGAGAGCAGAGTCAGGATCCTAGGTAATGTCTTTGACTATGCCTACTTCTGCTCTGTCATCTCTGCAGACAAGGCCCAGGTGTGGACCAACTCCATAAAGAAGACAGGTATTCAGATCTTTCACCCATTTATCTCAGTCCACCACAACAATATAAAGGCCAAAAAAGTTGGACAAAACCAGCCAGTCACACTTTGGGTGAATGTGTTTCTATTTCAGAGGAATTGATTGGAGAGGTGGGGAAAGAGCTGTCCATACCCTGCATCGCTCCACAGAACCTCCAGAACTTCTCCCTCACCTGGACCTTCACCAGAACCAATGATCCCACAGTCATCCTCAGCTACGACAGCAGAACCAGACGGACCTCCAACCTCTGGGAGGGCAGTGCTGGACTGGAGCAGGACCAGGTTCTGATGAGTAAAGGATCCCTCCTTCTTCACAACCCAGAGAGTGAGGAACACTCAGGAACATACACCTGTACATTCACAGGCTTCCAGAGGAGACACGTGGTGCAAACCCAGGTCAACATCACAGCCAGACGACCCACTGCAGGTAACATGTAGGAGGAACAATCAAAGATATGGAGGATGATTATCAAAAGTAAAATGACCATGATATTTCCAATTACAGGTGTAACCAACGTGATGGCTGATCACATGCTGTGGATGATTCCTGCAGTGTCAACACTTCTGTGGCAGTCCCTGTGGAACCATATACACTGAGTATACTGAACATTAGGAACACCTTCCTTTTGCCCTCAGAACAGCCTCAATTCTTCGGGGGATGGACTCTACAAAGTGTCGAAAGCATTCTACAGGGATGCTGGCCCATGTTGACTCCAATGCTTCTCACAGTTGTGTCAAGTTGGCTGGATGGTCCATCACCCAAAGGACACACGGGAAACTGTTGAACGTGAAAAACCCAGCAGCGCGGCAGTGCTTAATTAACACAAACCGGTGAGCCTGGCACCTACTATCATACCCCGTTCAAAGATGAAAAAAAATCCTTATTCAACCTGTCTCCTCCTCCTCATCTACACAGACTTAAGTGGATTTAACAAGTGAAGTCAATAAGGGATCATAGCTTTCACCTGGATTCAAATGTCATGGAAAGAACAGATGTTCTTAATGTTTTGTATACTCAGTGTATAAATTAATAATATATTTGTGGAGTGATTTCACATGGATGAATTTACACTTTGGGAGAGGGGTTAGATGCCAGCAATATTTTTTACATGGTAAACAATGGCCAGACACACACTTACTCTCAGGCACAGTTTTATGGCACAAGTTGTATGGTTGATTAGTCTGTGAACTCAATTACTGTGGCCTGGCTTAATGGAGTAATGTTTAATGAAGCAGACAGCAGGAGCTTGGCCTGGGTGGTGTGCAGGTTGTTGGAACTACTGCTTGAATAGTTGCACAAAGTGTACACCACAGGCAGACGGTGGCACCTCAATTGGGGAGGACAGGCTTATAGTAATGGCTGGAACGGCATCAAGGGAATGGTATCGAGCACATCAAATACATGGTTTCCATGTGTTTGATACCAGTCCATTAACTCCATTCCAGACATTATTATGAGCCATTCTTCCCTCAGCAGCCTCCTGTAACCAAGTCTGCAGTGACAATGACAATAGTATATTCTGAATGAGGAGAGGGTGGAGAACAATTTACGCTTTTCTAAATTGAAATCCTAATAAAAAAGTAAAAATATAAAACTAACTTTACCTCAGTGCCAAACCGAAACATAAAAACAACCCTATGAGCAGTTCAAATGTAATTTTATTCAATATTCTGTCTTTCAATGTACATTTACACAATTTTGCACACAAATGTTTCAGGCTGTATATACCAATTAATGATGTATTAAAGCCTGATTAATCAGACTAACCTAGTGACTACTCATGGTTAGGCAGGTTAAAGTTTTACTTGCTTGGTTAATATGTCCTTGTTTCATCAATGTAACAGCCACTTTGACATGGATTCACACGACACAGCTCATTACACACACACACACACACACACACACACACACACACACACACACACACACACACACACACACACACACACACACACACACACTCAATACTAACAGATACAGGATCAGTTCTGAACACAGACCCTCTGCGATGGCACTGACACATGGATCGGCCACTGTGCTCCTGGTCTTTCTGTGGACATTGTCTATGACTGACTCCAAAGGTATGACTTGACCTCCTCTGTCTCTCTCTCTATATATATATATATATATATTTATATAATTTTTTTTCTAGGGAGAACTGTCTGATCTACTGTAACTAAGCTCTAAGGAGGTGCTGTTATTGGGGCTCTACAGTATGTGTATCTCTTGTTTTAGAGCACATTTTACTTATCCATTTGGTGATCCATATAATGTCCTAACGGCAGCAAAGATAAGAGATATTTATTTGGGAATGACGATTCAGGTAAAAGCAAGAAACTAAATGTAGTTACTTCTTCATCTAACCTTCCTGAATGTATTTATTGAACATCACCAGAGAAACAAACGATCGATAGATGGTAATATGCTGTTGTGGACTTCTATTCCACATCTGATTATAGTTGTACGTAGATTCATATACATTTTGTCAAGTCTCTGCTGTGAGAAGAGACTGCATGTTAAATAACACAAGACACATGATTTGTTTGGGTGGGAAACATCTTTGGGTATTTGCTGTTGGTCATTGATAGTTTAGAAGTTATAACACTAAATATGCTGTAATATCCTGAAAAGGCCAGTCAATTGCATGTATTTTACTTGAATCAACATTCTGATATTCTGGTCATCTCACTGTTTGGATACGTTCTCCTCATCCGTGGATGCTGAGGTGTACTGCAAGTGTTCTTCAAAACCACTACTTTCTAATTGTCAAACATTTCTTTTCAGAGGCTTATGTGACTTGTTTATTCCATGAGGATTGCATGCTTCCCTGTAGCTTTAAACCCACTGGTGCCGTGGTCATCCACTGGTACAAACAGCAGATCCCTGTTCACAGCTACTATTACAACAAGGACCAGTATGGACTGCAGAATAAGCACTTCAATGGAAGGACATGCTTGTTCAACTCCCAGATCGCCCATGGCAATGCATCGCTCCTCCTGAAAAGGATAAAAGTTCAGGACAAGGGAAGATACAAGTGCTACACCAGCACCAGAAAGAGGAACCAGGAGACCTTTGTCAACCTGGGGGTGAAAGGTCAGTGACAAATCTCACTACTGTCTCCTAGTTTATTCCTCTTCCATGCAACATTTCAATGGACAGTTCACACAAACCACTTTCTATTCATCAGTAGATTCCACATTTCAAATCCTGTCCAGACATTTGTAAAGAGTTTAAAAGCTGGTAGGCTTTGTTTGCCATGCCTACCCCTGTCTCACTGTCCCTATGTTAACTGTGTCAGTTTATTTGTTGTGTAACAATATAAACCTCTGTAGGAGAGCCAAAAGGAGTGTGGTTAATCTGTAGTGTTTAATAAAAGCTTAGGCCTACTATTGAACATAACACATTTTTGGAGGACCATGTTTGTTAGTGCCCTTTAATCCTGAAATATATATGTAGATATCTTTGTTAGAAATAATACTTTATTTCCCTTAATGGAGTGACGCTGAATGTAAAAAGAGCCTAACTTACCCCACTACCCCCTACGGGCCTATCGCATGACCAAGCCACAGTCACTGTGGAAACATGGTCGTGACTTCAGGGGGGAATAAAGCAGTCTCTATTTTCCACTGTAACACTTGACTGGTCCCTGTCTGCAGTAGTCTACTGGGAACACCATGTTTGTTCTATATACACCTAACAAACACACAAAACACAGAAAAATCATGTTTTTTTGACTGCACTGGGCCTTTAACACAGGCTTAACACCGAACAAACACTTTAGATTTTTTTAAACACTTTAAACATTGGCCAGTCCCTGGTGTAACCTCATTTCCCAGTGATAATGCCTTGCATTACGCCTGGGAAGAAAACCCTTCAATTTGATCAATTTGCCATTGGCTCAATCATTGGCTCAACTTAGCCCAAGGCAAACATTTAGATATCATTACCCCACACTGCTACAAGAATGCTCTTTCATGATAAGTTTAAGACCTCATTTTGAAGCTTATAGATACCCCAACTGATGTATAGAACAATATTCAAATTATCTACTTTGGTTTTAGATTCAAGCATCATGAAACCTCTAACACAATACACTCATTTGACCTTTAATTTGACCACTTTTTCCATGTGTTTTTTTACTTCACAGACTCCATGAAATTATGACCTCTCCCTAAATATTTGGTCAAATTATTAATTGTGTGTATGGTTTCCTAGAAACAACAGGTGGCTCAACTTACCCCATTCTCCACTATGTCATATCTATGAAAGCCATAGTTGTCATACTAAAAATGCAAGCATCACTAGATCAGTAGGACCATTACTGATATACAATGATATGCCATGATTGGACATGTAAAATCCTTCTAGAGGGCTAGTAAATTAATGTTATCAATCTTTGAAAAAAAACTAAAGCTTAATTCTTTATTCAACACTATCAAGAAAAATGTTTTCTCTTTTGCAGCTCTCATTCAGTCAGTGAGAATAGAGATGACTGGGGAGGTGGTCTCCTGTTCATCTCAGAACATCTATCCTGCCCCTCAGGTGGCATGGTCCACAGACCCACCGTCTGGTCCAGAAACACTACAGAACTCCACCGTCAAAACCCCAGACTCCAAGGGTCTGTACACAGTGGAGAGCACAGTGAGGATCTTGGGTAATGTCTCTGACCATGCCTACTTCTGCTCTGTCATCTCTGCAGACAAGGCCCAGGTGTGGACAGTCTCTCTGAGGCAGCAAGGTATGGATCAACATCCTTGGATGCAGTGTTATGGTTATAAAACTAGGTCTCTCAGAAATTCACAGTGAACTAGCTGTTGTCTCCTAGATATAATCTAAAATGCATATTACAAAGAACTGACTGAGCTTGTATTTGAGATGCTCCTTGGAATAGGAATTAGGAAATATAGCTGTGAGCAGCAATGAACGGGGTTCACAGGATGACAGAAAGGACACAAAATCAGTTCGATAACAAAGCAAGCACTGTACATTAAATGGACACATAAAATCAGATTTGTTTAATTTGTCAATAACTCAGCCATCTTTTAACCAATACCTTTTAGCTGTTCTCAAAGTAAGTTAAGACGTACCATAGGCCATTTGGTGTCATTTGGTCCTATGGTTCATGAGAAAAAGATGTTTTAAGTATTTTTAGCACATTTCTGCATAGCGTATGTGCTAATATGCATCTACTGGTATAGTGTGGCCATCTTTGAATGCATCAACATTATTTTCTCAAACTATTTAGGGACTATTGTGATGAGTCCAATTACAAAATGTAAAGTCCATGAGATTAAGATTTTTTATGATTATTTTAGGCATTAACATTACATTGTCAAAGGTGAATTAAGTGTCTCTTTTTTTTAAGAAATCAATGCCAAACTTAACATGGTTCATAATGCGAATGTCTTTGACGACCCTAAAACATTTCAAGTTGATAGGCTATTGTGGAATGGATGTAAATGGACATGTAAATGGACATGTCAAATCTGATTCACTGATTTATCAATAACTGAGGCATCCTTTAGTTTTTCTCAAACTAAGTTAAGGTGCACCATGGGCCTACATACCAAAGATGGAGGCTGTGTGTCCTTGAGGGAAAGGCACCTACATACTCTAGGTCAAACGGGGCAATGTATATGAGAGTTTACAACAGTACCCCTCATCAGCCAATGGGTGCTATTTTTCTTTACCAAGTTACACCATGGCCTCTAGTTTCTGTGTGCCAAATTAGAAAAAAAGTTACCAATCTACACTGAGTGTACAAAACAATAAGAACATCTTCCTATTATTGAGTTGCAACCCCTTTTGCCCTCAGAACAGCCTCAATTCGTCGGGACATGTACTCTACAAGGTGTCGAAAGCATTCAACAGGGACACTAGCCTATGTTAACTCCAGTGCTTCCCACAGTTGTGTCAAGTTGGCTGGATGTTCTTTGGGAGGTGAACCATTCTTGATACACACAGGAAAATGTTAAACATGAAAAACCCAGCTGTGTTGAGGTTCTTGACACACTCAAACCGGTGTGCCTTGCACATACTACCATACCCCGTTCAAAGGCACTTAAATATTTTGTCTTGCCCATTCACCCTCTGAATGGCACACATGCACAATCCATGTCTCAATTATTTCAAGGCTTAAAAATCCTTCTTTAACCTGTCTCCTCCCCTTCATCTACACTGATTGAAGTGGATTTAACATGTGACATCAATAATGGATCATAGCTTTCACCTGGATTCACCTGGTCAGTTTATGTCATGGAAAGAGCAGGTGATCCTAATGTTTTGTACACTCTGTGTATGCTTGACCATGACAAGGATTTATTTTTAATAATAATTCAGACAATAACTATAGCTTTGATGTGAACCCCTAACTACTGGTCAGTCTGTTCTTTTAGTGTCTCTAGAGAAAACCAACCTGGAGATTTAAAGGCATGTAAAATATGTGCCTCATAAAAGTGTGTTATCAGCTTAGAATCGCTTCCATATGGTTGAATTTTATAAAGTTGTTGACAAAGGGGACACCAGTTGTGTAGTGGAGGGTAACATCCCTTAAATGCCATTTACCCACCTTTTTTGGTACGAGCGTTGACCACCTTTTGTGCAAAAATGAAGTGAAAGTATAAGGAGTGCTACTTTACTCACCATTGGTTACCCACCTTTTTTTTACCACTACATCATTGATTGACTCATGACTTGTGACATGTTTAATCCTGCAGTGGAATTGATTGGAGAGGCGGGACGAGAGCTGTCCATACCCTGCATCGCTCCACAGAAACTCCAGAACTTCTCCCTCACCTGGACCTTCACCAGAACCAATGATCCCACAGTCATCCTCAGCTACGACAGCAGAACCAGACGGACCTCCAACCTCTGGGAGGGCCGGGCTGGACTGGAGCAGGACCAGGTTCTGATGGGCAACGGATCCCTCCTTCTTCACAACCCAGAGAATCAGGAACACTCAGGAACTTACACCTGTACATTCACAGGCCTCCAGAGCAGACACATGGTACAAACCCAGGTCAACATCACAGTTACTCCAATAGGTAGGTGCACATTCATTCAATTGATATGTATGTGCCCTTTATAATACTCATATAGAGTATATTACCACAAAGACACCAAGACAAGCAGATAGTTAACGAGGAATCACAATGTCTGTTTCACAGTAGAGGATGAGCAGAACAGTGAGAGGTCATGGCTGGGCACAGTAGCCTCTGTCGCCTTCTTTGTCTTCACAGTTTCTGTGGCCCTTCCAAGGTATCTAAGGCACAGAGGTAAGTGACGACAGACCTCTAAATATAATTTTTATAATTATACTATCCAAAACACATAGCTGTACACCTGATTGTATTTTCACCTATCTGTCCTGTAGGAAAGCAAACAACATATAATTGGAAAGATGGACGACCATTGCCTATAATGAGACCCTCACATGCAGGTAACCATAGCGCAGGGGTATTCAACTCTTACTGGAGCCTCCTGGTTCTCTGTTCAACCTGGTAATTAATTACCCCCACCTGGTGTCCCTGGTCAAAATCCCTGATTAGAGGGATGAATTTTAAAAAAGCAGTGGAACTGGCTTCGAGGTCCAGAGTTGGACTTGAGCACATGTGTCAAACTCATTCCACGGGGGTCTGTGGGTCTTCACTCCTCCCTTTTACTTGATTGATGAAATAAGGTCACTAATTAGTAAAGAACTCCCCTCACCTGGTTGCCTATGTCTTAATTGAAAGGAAAAAACAAAAACCCGCAGACACTAGGCCCTCCATGTAATGAGTTTGACATCCCTGGACTAGAGGGTAATAACAGTCAGCTTGTTTTAAACCGTTCTTGAGGAGGATGACTGTATTCGGTATTCTTGTGTTGTAGATACAGCAATAATCATGATTGGTGCAACTTTACATCAACAAAATGGAGCAGGTCTGGATGAAACAGGAACAAAGGAACATAGACCACATAGCCAAGGACTGTACATATCTGGACCACATACACTAGATTGTGACATAACACAGCCATATACTCCAAGACCGGATGAATTGTCAAGCGATGTACCAGAGACAGCAGGACGTTGTTCACCACGATCACAGTCGCATTTGAGTGAGGAGCTAGATGGTGACACAATCGAACCACAAACACCAGGCAATGATGAACCACAGCCACACATACCAGAGAGTGATGAACCAGGAAATGGTGGCCCTGTACTTGGAAGTTATTCACAAGACCTTGATGCAACAATATCATATGCCCAAGATGAGATGCCAGGACCATGTACATCAGGAGATGATGAAGAAGTAGGACTTCATCATCTACAGACACATGAAGAGGTCCTGTCCGACCAAACACCAGAAGAGTTGGTTCCTCTGGATCAGATGACTCTGAAAGAGGTGCACATATCCAGGACATACCAGGTAGTAACGCACCAGGACCTTACATAACAGGACGTGGCAACATGTCATAATGGACTAGCGATTGAGGAGATACTGCACTTCTCACAGTACTGGAGCAGGCAAAGGTCAATGATCACAGCTGATGATGGACACATGGCTACATCAATATCCTCACAGAGTCAGAGTCACGCAGGCTGATGTGGCCAGACCTATAAACAATATGACTATGGCAAACTTTGGGATGGTTGGATTTTTGGTGGGGAAATTAGTGTAAATTCTGTCAAAAATACTATTTGATTAGTTAATATCGCCCTGTTTGATATTTGCAATGAGTATACTGTTATGGTAACCTATATTTTCAGACTAACGTTTGAATATATGTATTAAAGATAACTGGGTCAAGTTGTTGATTTTTCTGCCTCCTTGTTTGTTGCTGGCTGTCCACACAGAGAATGAGACTGCAGGTTACCAATTGTTAAATGAGGTCAACGCATGTTTATCCTGGCCTCACACTGTGGAGGAAACACATCCCAATGGTGACAACTGACACAGGAAATGAAAGGGAATGTTTGACAAGTCAGATTGCTCTGGTTCTGGTCCTCTGAAGGACATATTTAAGTTCCCTCGTTGCTTAGTAACTGTAATGCAGATTTTTACCAGGAAATACTGTTAACTTCCTTTTACCCTATCATATATGATAATATCAGATCAAAAGTGTATCTAAGGAGATGACAAGCAGTATGGATGAAGAACTAATGAAAATATGCTTGTGTGACCCCTGGGTCAGCAGAAAGGGGACCTTTGATGACCCTACAGAGAACTTAATTTCCTACTTTTGTTCTGACTGCACTAGCCAGTAAGTAATAAATACTGTGTGCGTGGCTCAGGGGTATAGTGATCACAGAGAAGGCTGGTGGGAGGTGCTATTGGAGGACGGGATAATTGTAATGGCTGGAATGGAATTAACGGAACAGAGTCAAACTCGTTGTTTCCATGTGTTTTATGTGTTTGGTACCATTTCATTGATTCCATTCCAGCCCTTCCTCCCTATAGCTCCTCTCACCAGCCTCCTCTTGAGTGATCACATGTCCTCTGTGACCATCACATGAACAGTGACAACACATGAAGTAGTAGGGAGTTTGTAGGGAGTTCTAGGGTGTTTTTCCTAGCCACCATGTTTCTACACCTACATTGCTTGCTGTTTGGGGTTTTAGGCTGGGTTTCTGTACAGCACTTTGAGATATCAGCTGATGTTAGAAGGGCTATATAAATCAATTTGATTTGAATTTGATTAGTAGTTGGAGCGAATTACTTGAAAGCATAAGGACATTAGTGCTCATATAATCTTGGTTAACCCAGAACTAAAATCTTGCATAATTATGTCTGTCCACAAGAGATTAGTGCTCATAAAATACAGGGACTATATGATAGAAGTGACATGAGTTGTATCTCACTTATAATTTCACAGCCACAACCACTTTCTCCTCACACTTACAAAGGCACTTAGCCAATCACACGCACCTGCATGAAAAACATGCACAAACTCACCATTGCAAAGCTACATAGTGAGTTACACTCTCTCCATCAGAGTACAGCCCAATGGATCCATTGTAGGGTTTTGCAGCTGTGACCATTTATCTTAAAATCAAGCTTCATCGACTCTGTTGCCCTTTTGACCCTACTGGGCCATGAATCCAAAAGGATGGCCAGGCTAAATTGTTCCAGGACAACAGTAATCCTTGGTTGTACACTGGAATTAGGATTCATGTACATGCAAACAGTTGAGGTCACTGGGGTTTCAGGGTAAGCACAACAACAACAGCAGACTAATATCTTATAAAAGTGTTGAATACAAAGTGTTGACACTGCTGAGTAAGAACTTAAACATGAACTCAGTCATAAATACAGCAGCTCTTTGCTGTATTCATTGACAGTCTCTCTAGTCATGGTTTTAAACGTATTGAAATCTCACAGTATCAATTTTACCGTAGCTTTATTTTATGCCTGCTATGTTATTGCAGTCTCGGTCATCTGAGCACTCTGATTGGCCCACCGGAAAGGCAGAGTTTGTACCTTCAGACACATGAAATGGCAACAGTTTGCCTACCCGGCGCGCAGGGCAGCTGAATTGGCTGCACCGACCACCAACAGCCCGAGACTAATAAAACAAATAGGAACACAAGGCTTTATCGTTGGGTTTTTACAGAAATGTTTGGCTATCGACTAGACATGCCTTAATTTAAGATTAACTTGTGGACACCATTTTTATTTATCTGCGTGCATTATGAAGGAAGATAGTGGTCGTTTCGCAAGCCAATGCTAACTAGGGTTAGTGCAATGACTGGACGTCTACATGTACGGTAACATTTACATTAAAAATATATATTTTGGGAGCAGTGGCGATTTTAGCATGTAAATCTTGGTGGGGCAAAATGTTAGATGCATCCCAGCAAAGCCACTACCCAACACAACACTAAACAATACATTCATTGCACAATAATGGTGACAAAACGTGCTCACAAACTGTTACACAAGCCTAAATAAAGCTGTTCCAACAGCAATATGTAATATGCATATTATTGATACCATTTGAAAGGAAACACTGTGAAGTCTGTGGAAATGTGAAATGAATGTAGGAGAATATAACACATTAGATCTGGTAAAAGATAATACAAAGAAAAAAACATGCATTTGCAAAAAACATTTTTGTTCCATCATCTTTGAAATGCAAGAGAAAGGCCAATATATGACTTCGAAATCTAGGCACAATTTAGGTTTTGGCCACTAGATGGCAGCATTATATGTGCAAAGTTTTAGACTGAGCCAATGAACTATTGCATTTCTGTTCAAAATGTTGTATCAAGTCTGCCCAATTTTCAAGTTCATAACTGCACTCTCCTCAAACAATAGCATCCTATTCTTTCACTGTAATAGCTACTGTAAACTGGACAGTGCAGTTAGATTAACAAGAATTGAAGCTTTCTGCCCATATCAGATATGTCTATGTCCTGGGAAATGTTCTTGTACGTACAACCTCATGCTAATCCCATTAGCACATGTTAGCTCAACCATCCCGCTTCGTCTGCTATGCAGATATAAACGTACAGAAGGAGGGTAATTCCTACATTTTCGATCCAAATATTTTGTATAAAGAAAAGCATTATGTTGTTGGATTATAGGAGTAACTCGGGTAGGCCTGAAGCAGTCCTCCTCACCTCAAGGTCAACTGTCATAGTCAGTTGCAGCGCTGGGGTGCACTGCCTTTATATCAATGGCCTGCTGTAGCTAAAGCTTAATAATAGCCACACCATACCAAACCTTCACAAACGTTTCTAAACTTTATTAGGGTAATATCAAAGTAAATCAAGCCATTGTTTATAGGGAAAATATGAGCAGAAGAGCAAATGTAAACCAGGGAAAAAAACTCACTACCCTCCCCTCAGGGTCTTTAGGGGGGGGTTTCCTGTTTACAAAAATATGTATCCTTCCGTCCAGAAGAGATGACAATCCGCAAGTTTCATTCCACCAATAATGCTACAGTCTTCTTTTGGACTTGTGAATATTCTGTCGAGAGTCGAGACCTTAATGGCACCGAAGAACCCCCCCAACGAACAGTGTCTCGCACTGTAAAGAGATGCCCTCCTCGTAATTAGATTAATTTGCCATTAATGTCCATTTCGGGAGTTATAACTGAAGCTTGCAGTTCGACTTCAACAATGGTACGTTTTTTCTTACAATTTTACAAGTGGTCTGACTAGCTTGAAGCTCTAACTGATTTAAAAGAAAATTGCTTCCTACACTGTTAGTTATTTTCTCATTTTTAAACAGTCTCTGATAGTAGGCTACAGACGTTGTAATCCTGAACACTGCGGGTAACAATGGCTCCATTATTATCCTCTGAATAATGTGACTTGCAGCAGCAGATACAAATGTATCAAAAACCCAAATTCCTTTACATTTTATGATCTGGCCCCAGATGAGAGCTGTTACTAGGATTCCATTGGAGGAGAGATGTGAGACACAACACTCTGATGATGTTTACACCATAAACACAACTCTATGTCCATGGTTGTTAGGACAGGAATGACTTTGAATACATGTGGAGGATGTAACGTTTTATCAATTGATTGATACTATATAGATCAGGAGCTGACTCTTGACCTCTTGAAGGGAAATTGGTGGTAGATATAGTGATATATAGTGACTGTTTGCCCGGTTGTGTCATTCCCCTCGTGAGCTCATGATGGACTTTCAGACGATAGCTCGCTATTAAGATTCACTCTGGACCATGACCTGGTTCCCAGAGCCTAAACACAGCATGGGTGTTTTGACATGCAATAACACAGCTGAGTGAACACACAATCTGTTTCTCCTTAGATGGGTTTTTAACAGAGTAATGCTGAGACTCACTTTAAAATGAATGCCAAACAAAAACCAATGGTTGCAAAGTAATCAAACCACGCAACTCAAAGTAGGACACAAGGATTACTTATCAATTTCCACAGAACATTAAAAAATAAGTTTGGTAACAGGATGACGTTTGTGCTGTTTGTGCTGCACTGTTCTTCAAGTAAATGTGTTTTTAGTGTTTAAAAAAATATATGAGTCTCGACATCGCTCTTTTACTGTGGAAATGTCCAAGTCCCAACTGCCCCTGAAGTTAGGAAAGAATATGATGGTATTACCAGTGACCTCATACAGGATGTGAGCTTTCAATGAGAGGAAATGCATGAGTTTCCACTACTCCTGGGGCACAAGGACATACCTCGAAACTAGCAGGAGACTGGAGCAGTGGGATTATCACTTCACATTACTTTCAGCTCTAATCAATTTCCACTGGATTATTGTGATTTGTCAGTCTGAGTTTAATAACTTGTCCTCACTCCTCAATTTTCGAGGTTACTTGTTTTTTTCTACTTTTACTGACTCTCTGTTTCTCTATTCTATTTAGATTCAATCTTTTCAGCAATTCTCTCACTTTCTCTTTCTGTAGTTTCTGTCTCATCCCCCTCTCTCAAAATCCCCTGAATCTGTTCCTAATTTTCTCTCCTAAACCACTCCCATTCCTTTCCCCCACCACATTCTCCATCCTGATGTAAGGCCATCTCCCTCTGGAACTTCCTATGACATCCATCTGTTCTCAGAGAGTTGTTAGTGTGTGTCTGTGTGTGTGTATGTGTCTGTGTGTGTGTGTGTGTCTGGGTCTACTCTTGGGCTTACATCGTTCTGTTGGTTTATAGGACTCAGACACAAGCAGCTGTACAGAGAGCCAGTCCCAGGCAGAGTCTGATCAGCAAGTTCTAGCAACACCCATGGTGAGTACACACACATGCACACACACGCACACACACACACACACACCAGTGGAGGCTGCTAAGGGGAGAAAGGCTCATAATAATGGCTGTAACTGAGCAAATGGAATGGCATCAAGCACATGGAAACCATGTGTTTGATGTATTTGATACCCTTCCACCTATTCTACTCCAGCCATTACCATGAGCCCGTCCTCCCCAATAAGGTGCCACCAACCTCTGACACACACACACTCTATTTTGTTAAAGCTCACAGCACTACTCCAGGACCCTACCTCACTCTCTCTTTCCCCACAGAGGCCACCACTCAACCTGATAGAGACTGGAGGAGGCCTGAAGGTACAGACGACCACACCTCACCTGGTTAGCCTGGGCAGTGGCCGGCTCAGTGTTGCCATCACACTTATGCCCCTAAATGAAGGTATGCACACTACACTACACTACACACACACACACACACACACACACACACACACACACACACACACACACACACACACACACACACACACACACACACACACACACACACACACACACAAAGAAATAACCTAGATACATTTATGTAAATCAAGTCCAGTTGATATCTAGAGAACACAAACACAGTTCTGTAGACTTCCTGTACTTCCCAGAAGGGAAGCACTGAACTGCAAGCACTCTGGTGTGTGTGTCTCTTGGCTGCTAAAACCCAGAATGATTTGTCCTAGCAATGCTGTGTGAATGTCATAATATCAGTGCATAGTCACATGCCTTTTAAATGAACCAGTGCTAAACGTAGAGGGGTTATGACCAGCACTACTGTATGCATGGAAGAAAGGGGAAACGTGTTCCTTAGTCAGTTGCACAACTGAACGCATTCAACCAAAACGTGTCTTCTCGCATTTAACCCAACCCCTCTACAGCAGATTTTTCCACCTTGCCGGCTCTGGGATTCCAACCAGTGACCTTTTGGTTACTGGCCCAACGCTCTTAACCGCTAGGCTACCTGCCGTGTGTTGATGTTTCATATGGGGTGCTATGTGCTACAGAGACAGTAGCTTTCAATGACGAGACTTTTCTGTGTTTCAGGTGTGACCCGAATTGGCCGAGTGGATGCGTCCGTACCTCAAGACATCACTATTGAGGGCCTGGGTATAGAGGCAGAGCATTGTCGTATTATAAACAGAGGAGGAGTCATCACCCTTCACCCTTCTGGAAACCTGTGCTCACTTGATGGAGTCCATGTCTCAAAGCCAACATTGCTGACACAAGGTAATACCGCAAAGTAATACACATACTCACATATGCACATGCATGCATACCCACACACACACTTGTCATCAACATATTAAACGTATTAAATGGTTCATATGCAAACATACAGATGGATACAAGTATCAGATTGAGGTGAAGTAGAAAATATTTTCAACTCCTCTGGTCTTGTCTAAGGATGTAATCTCCTGTAGTGTTAGGACAACAAACTGTGAGAATGAATGATTTCTTGTCGCCGGTCAGTTACCCATCAGGCCATGCTGTTGACATACAGTAGGCCCGCCCTATTGGGATTGGGTGAGGTGCTTAGTGGGGTGAGACTTCACATATGCTGTAACTCTGTGCGGTCGACGTCACCGGTCTTTTAGCCATCGCCAATCCACTTTCCATTTTCCATTTGTTTTGTCTTTGTTTTCTACACACCTGGTTTCTATTCCCAAATTACATGTTCCTTATTTAACCCTCTGTTTCCCACATGTTAGTGTGCGTGTTTATTGATTGTTCATGGCGGTACTTGTCGGCTAGTTATGTTTGCCGGGTTATGTATTTACGCCCGTTATTTTCGAGTGACCGGTATTTTTCCGCACTTTGAGTATTGTCTGTATACTGGTGCTGTCGTGGAATTAAATACCTTGTACACTCATTTCTGTTCTACTGCGCCTGATTCACTGCACCATTTAACCACCACCTGACAGGAATTAAGAAATATAAAAATATTAGGACGAGCAATGTCAGAGTCCAAAGTATACATCCATATATGTAGAGTTTACAGTAGAAGGGGTAGTCGTCGTTAGAGTTTCTGTTTTCGAGGTTCGTAGACACACAAACACACAGATGCTTCTCAGCAAAGATACTAAACACGGTACAGTACGTGTCTGGTATTCACTCCCCTCCTTCACACGCAGTGTACGAAATAACATTACACATCGACTTGATCACCACTCATCATCTCTGCATCATTGGCGTGTAAGAGAGAAAATTGTTTTGTGTGTTTAATACTGTGTGTGTGTGTGTGTGTGTGTGTGTGTGTGTGTGTGTGTGTGTGTGTGTGTGTGTGTGTGTGTGTGTGTGTGTGTGTGTGTGTGTGTGTGTGTGTGTGTGTGTGCGCTCGCGCACAAGTCAGAGTGTGTGTTGAGAGAGATTTTCAACAAGGACTAAAGAGCAGCATCTGGAAGTAATCAGCAGCCCCTCCCCATGATGTAACAGCAGTTGTGAGTGTGATGGAGAGCAGAGCCTGAAGGGTTTCAGCAGTGGGCGAGTCCCCTGCCTTCCACTGCCTAACTTTCACTTGTACAAATACACCCCAAACACACAGACCGTACACATACACACATACACACTATCCCACGGTCCACACTCTGAGAGATGACTGTCGTGAATTTGTTAGTTCATCAGTCACTGTCACTGCTTCTTTGTACCAGTTTAATATGAGTTATATTATAATTATTATTATATTACTATAATGTCAGCCATATGTATTAGTGTTTGTAGTGTTACCAGGACCATTGTAGTAGCTCTACCTGGTTTCTGTCGTTTGTGATGACCTAAGGGAAAACATACAGTGGTCTGCATTATTTAGGTGTGACAGAAACAAGGAAAAGCACTGATTGGAGACTTAAGTGATGTGCATAACGTGCTGATGATTTTGTTTTGGACATTGCTCTTTGGACTGCTTTCTCAGCTTGGGTCGATTAGGGACAGTTCTAAATGTACTGTGGGAAAGAGGGGGGGTCCAAAATAGGAGAGGGGTTGTATCAAAAAATATGTTTTGCTTTGGGGAGGGTTGTGTGTTTTTTTATTGGGCACAAGAGAGGGTAGTGCAGTTTTTCCTTGGTTTACATTCCTGAAAGTGAAGGTTGTACTATATAATTTCTTCCATCCCAGCCAAATTGCCTCATCTGCTTGCTGGCACTTCCCCTATATCAAGGTGTTTTGGTATTTCCCTTATGATCTACGCTTTTCCCTGCTAACTTTTACTATACCACAAGTCAGTAGAGTCTACCAGTCAGTCTGTCCTGTCCTCTATCCACCATTCATAGTGTCAATAGAGGTAAATAGTAATGGAGTCTTTTTTTGTAGGCACGAACTCCACTATGGTTCATTGTACAAAGCTTATGGGGGAAATTAATGGCGTTTTGTAGGGTTTTTGTATCGTCTGTACCAAACGCAGGTTTAGGAGATCTTTTACATTGTGTTCTTTGATATAATCTTAATCAGCTAACGTCATTTGTTGTTAATTTTGAAGTATTTGTAATAATAAAAACATACATTACAGAAAGGCTTCACAATTCATAAAGGTCATGTTAATAATTGCATTATTGTTTTCAAGTGAGTAAAAAAATATACTCTGCATTTAGATCAGTTGCGGGTCTACTCTCGACAGTTTATAAGGTCTAGAAAGACACCGTCTGGCTGTTTTTTAAGGATGATACTGAGATGTGCTGTCTGTTGCAGATCATCATTCTCCCAAATCGTCCAATAATATTGTGGCCACGTGGGCACCTGACAGGCCCAGTTATTCAGGAAGGTTTAAAGCGCACTCTGCCTCTCCAAATCCGAGCGGCTGTTCCTCACGGACCTACAACCTAACGCTTCAATACAGCCTAAATATTTGTCATTTAACTTCTAGAAGGTATTACATTGTATATATATGGCATAAACACAACCAGACACGATGTTTTAATCTGATTAGGCTAATTCAAAAATATCCTGTAGGCATAAGCACATTCATCCTAAATATAATTCCAGCATTCTCAAAATGGCTTTACATTAACCAGGTTTACATCCAACCCTTTTATGCGAGTAAAGTAGTCCTAAATGTCGGATAAAACATGTCACGACATCATGGCAAAGCATGCCATTTATTAGGCTAGATTAAATCAATTCTGATTAACTTCACATGGGTAGTGAATGTGCACGGTGATGAGCTTGATGCTCCTTTCAATAAATAACGAGGGTCTTATTCTGGTGACATGATGATCAATGCTTGGCTGGCATTTGACAAATAAAAATAATCTCACACTTTTGTCCATAATAAATCCTCATCATGCAGTACTGTATCTACGAGCTGTTGGCTAGAGCGCATACGCCAATAGGTTACCAGACTGTGCACCTATTTAACATTTTTTTTCGGTGCATGGGAATTTAACCGGATTTTTTATGTGCACTAAGTATTTACACACAATGGAAATAAGTCCCGGATTTTATTGTGCAATCCTGGTCACTTTTAAAATATTTGTACTGAGTATATATACTGTGTCTTTTTTTACTGACAAATCAAATCAATCAGTTAATCAATCCAAACTGTGCACCAAAACAGCAGAAAGTTCAACAACATTATGAGATTGTCAATCCAAGCCTTTGATACTGTGTAGGAAGAGATGTATTTTTTTGGGGGGGGGGGCAAAGTCGATATCCAGGTTTGCAAACGCAAACTGCATAGTTAAAAATGTTACATTAAAAAAAATGTAACTGTCCCTTAGGGTTGGGGTTACAGCATCAAACGTCACCCGCCCCCATCACCCCCGTCCCACCAAAGCCCCCTCCTCTCCCCAATTTGGCGCGTCTGCAACCACCCAAATCAGCCAACCAGACTTGCGCAGTCCCCGGGTTTGGGGCTCCGTCTGAGAATGGGAGGAGTGTCTGAGGACTCGTCAAGGTAGCAGAGGGAAGCGCCTCTGTCCCTTTGTCATGCTAATCCAAGGCAGAGGAGTTCCGTCCATCACCGACGCTCAACAGTTTGAATGGGACAGCACACAAAGGTTAGTTGTCGTCCTCGAAACAAAAACATCTCAGACGTTTTCAAAAGTTGCTCCAGAGAGCATGCGTGTCTGTTTCACCATTCTCCCTCCTCATCTTGCAGGATAATAACTTTTTTAACCAGTCAGTAATCTTTCGCGAACTCCAGTTTGGATTCATTGTTCAATTGTAGGCTATACATGGTTTTATTTGGTTATGTCCAGTTTGTCAAAGAGTTGCGCGCAAAATAGTCAATGTTCTTATTTTATTTTAAAGCCATTGAAATACTCGAAGTACATTTTTGTATGGACTCAGTAGTAGGATATGCCGCACACCTTTTAGGGGACTGTTTAAACTTTAGCGGGTTTAGATGGTCTCGTGAGTGGCGTAGCGGTCTAAGGCACTGTATCTCAGTGTTAGAGGCGTCACTGGTTCGATTCCAGGCTGTATCATAATCCGGCCGTGATTTGGAGTCCCATAAGGTTGCGCACAATTGGCCCTGTATTGCCAAGAGTGCGTTTTTCTTAATCATTTTCAAATGGTTGCACCGTTTCGCGGAAGTGGTTTGATACTCCTTGCAAGTTTCCCCGAAGTGGGTTGGTACTCATTGGGGAAAAATAAACAATAATAGCAATAGTCTTACTTATTTATAAGAATTATGTAAATTGATCACTCTTGTTTTTTTATGTGATGTGGGAAGTAGCATAGATGCAAGAAGAGGTCGAGCGGCCTGCGCATTGGTCCCTAATCAGAAGTCAAGCGGCCTGTGCATTGGTCCCGAATCAGAAGTCAAGCGGCCTGTGCATTGGTCCAGAATCAGAAGTCAAGCGGCCTGTGCATTGGTCCAGAATCAGAAGTCAAGCGGCCTGTGCATTGGTCCAGAATCAGAAGTCGAGGGGTACATGCATGGTTGGTCCCTAATCAGAAGTCGAGCAGCCTGCGCATTGGTCCCTACTCAGAAGTTGAGCGGTACATGCATTGTTGGTCCCTACTCAGAAGTCGAGCGGTACATGCATTGTTGGTCCCTACTCAGAAGTCGAGCGGTGCACATGCATTGCATTGGTCCAGAATCAGAAGTCGAGGGGTACATGCATTGTTGGTCCCTACTCAGAAGTCGAGCGGTACATGCATGGTTGGTCCCTAATCAGAAGTCGAGCGGCCTGCGCATTGGTCCCTACTCAGAAGTCGAGCGGTACATGCATTGTTGGTCCCTACTCAGAAGTCGAGCGGTACATGCATTGTTGGTCCCTAATCAGAAGTCGAGCGGTACATGCATTGTTGGTCCCTACTCAGAAGTCGAGCGGTACATGCATTGTTGGTCCCAACTCAGAAGTCGAGCGGTACATGCATTGTTGGTCCCAACTCAGAAGTCGAGCGGTACATGCATTGTTGGTCCCTACTCAGAAGTCGAGCGGTACATGCATTGTTGGTCCCTACTCAGAAGTTGAGCGGTACATGCATTGTTTGTCCCTACTCAGAAGTCGAGCGGTACATGCATTGTTGGTCCCTACTCAGAAGTCGAGCGGTACATGCATTGTTGGTCCCTACTCAGAAGTCGAGCGGTACATGCATTGTTGGTCCCTACTCAGAAGTCGAGCGGTACATGCATTGTTGGTCCCTACTCAGAAGTCGAGCGGTACATGCATTGTTGGTCCCTACTCAGAAGTCGAGCGGTACATGCATTGTTGGTCCCTACTCAGAAGTCGAGCGGTACATGCATTGTTGGTCCCTACTCAGAAGTTGAGCGGTACATGCATTGTTGGTCCCTACTCAGAAGTTGAGCGGTACATGCATTGTTGGTCCCTACTCAGAAGTCGAGCGGTACATGCATTGTTGGTCCCTACTCAGAAGTCGAGCGGTACATGCATTGTTGGTCCCTACTCAGAAGTTGAGCGGTACATGCATTGTTGGTCCCTACTCAGAAGTTGAGCGGTACATGCATTGTTGGTCCCTACTCAGAAGTCGAGCGGTACATGCATTGTTGGTCCCTACTCAGAAGTTGAGCGGTACATGCATTGTTGGTCCCTACTCAGAAGTCGAGCGGTACATGCATTGTTGGTCCCTACTCAGAAGTCGAGCGGTACATGCATTGTTGGTCCCTACTCAGAAGTCGAGCGGTACATGCATTGTTGGTCCCTACTCAGAAGTCGAGCGGTACATGCATTGTTGGTCCCTACTCAGAAGTCGAGCGGTACATGCATTGTTGGTCCCTACTCAGAAGTCGAGCGGTACATGCATTGTTGGTCCCTACTCAGAAGTTGAGCGGCCTGCGCATTGGTCTGTAATTTTTACATCTTTGCTCCAAAATAACCATGTCATTAGCGGTCATTATGTGGTTACTTAATTAGACAAAAAGGGATAGGCTACTATTCTCAGAAGGGGCTGTGAGAGGGGGATTCCCTGAGCCCTGGGTGTTTGATTACCTGAGGTACCACACCGCCAATCTCTGTGGTAGACAGATTATTAATAGAGGATTAAGTTGTTGCGAAAATGTTTTATTAGAACAACTTATTACAGGTCTAATCAGTTGGTAATATACAGCCTACTAGATAATTTCACAAAGTAACCGTAGTTCCAGTGGAAGGCTAGTCACACACACACACACACACACAACACACACACACACACACACACACACACACACACACATTGAGTAGAACCCAAATGTGTAGGAGGACTGTGAATTGGGTTTCCCCAATGGTGTCTATAAAAAAAAATCCTCTGTCTGGTATTTGCTCTGCCTCGCTGCCCTGCTGTCTGTGTGATACTTTAACCCCCCCCCCCCCACACACTTCTCATATGAGGGAAAGCTGTTTCAGGTGGCCAGAGCAGGGTGAACTAACTAATGCTGATGGATTGTATGTAGCTGACTGTGTAAAAGGATACCCCACTTCCTGAAGAACCATCAGCCTGGCGGAGCAGGAAACCTTGGATTATCGGACCCAGAAGACTCCGGCCCTGAAGTGTGTGTGTGTGTGTGTGTGTGTGTGTGTGTGTGTGTGTGTGTGTGTGTGTGTGTGTGTGTGTGTTTGGGGGGAGGGAGTTGTACATCTCTGTCATATCGCCAGTCTCAGAGAGTAAATATTGCTGAAATCATCAGTGTCTCAGTGTAGAAGACAGCCCGGCTCAATGACATAGATAAAAGAGAAATGGAATATTGATTCAGAGACACAGAGCAGCCTTCTCAGTCGTCAATTATTTGTCCACAAAAGTGAGGAGAATTTTGTTTCCATCTCAGATACCATTAATATTGGAGGCTGAATTCTTTTCCTAGGATCTGTTTTCCTACTCTGTAAGGTTTCCTCATTTAGCTCCTCGGCTCCAGACAGTATGGTTTAGAGAACAGAGGGCATCTGTAATGTGCTCCATATGCTGCCTGGACTGAGGCATCGTGACAATGTCTTACACTACTGTCCTCTGCATTATACAATGTGTTTTACTTGGACGTCGATGTAATTGGAGAAAACTCAGTAAAGCCCTTTACTCCAAGGTAGACACATTCTGTTGTGTGTGTGTGGGTGGGTGGGTGGGTGGGTGGGTGGGTGTGTGTGTGTGGGTGGGTGGGTGTATGGCTGTGTTCAAAATACTATACAAAGCGCTCTGTTGAATGTGTGTGTATTTGTGAGAGAGTCAGTTCTGACTGTTGTTTATCCAGGATTCACACTCTGTCTGGGTAAATCCTACTTCTTCCGCTTTAACCACCCTGAGGAGGCCAGACGTATGAAGAGCATGCAGCCCCAGAAGAGTCCTGTCGCCACTATGGGCTACAGCTCAGGTAGGGACCGATCTCTCTCTCGCACAACCCTGAAGACTACACTCTTACCGCTATTTCTCTACATTTCCCAATCCTACTGCTATTCTCCCCTGTTTTTCCCCTGCATGAGGAACCTCCAGAAGTACCAAGGTGTTACTGTGATGGCTGTGTGGTAAGGAAGTGGTTCTCAGAGTTCAGAATGTATTTGTTCTCTCTCTATCTCTCTATCTGTATCTTTGTCTGCTGGGGGCAAGGGTCATGCTCTAGCTCTGCTTGACTCTACTCTGCTTTACTCAAGTCTGACGGTTATACTCTTCAGCTAAGCGATTATGTACACAGCCAAAGACCTTGGGTCAAACTGCCCATGTAAGGTATAAATAAATGGAAGTCCACCCCTTTCTCCCCTGTGTGAGTTTATCCACTGAGAGAACAAATGACAGCATGTCAGCACAGATAAACAGAGCCTGAGGTCGGCCAGCCCAGGTGGTCTCAGAGCAGAAACCCTGCACTGTATACTGGCCCGCGGGTCCCGGCCCGGTGGGAGGAAGGGGCGTGCTGAGAGAGGTGATTCCTCAGGGTCCAGGCTCTCCCTCAGTCCCAGAAAGTACAAAGGCATTCCGGCCGTCTCACTCCGCCAGCATTCTTCCATTTTTAGAAGAAGCTTTCCTTACCCACAGACTGTTTGTTTTGGGCCCAGAACCGTCTGAAGGACGTTCTTCGCTGGTTTCTCCCTCCTTAGTCAGCATACTACAGGGGCTGATCACTGTTTGGTTATTAGATCCCACTCATGCTGGTTGCCTCAGTCTCTCTCAGCTTATAGGCGTTAGGCTTGAGTATAGGGTGTGTTTTTACTGTACTCCAAGACAGGATCATATATACACATTAATGAGAGTTTGGTTTCTATGCATCTGATGTTTCCACAGACTGTGTAAAGACTGAGCACAGCAATGGCGGCTCAGTGGGTGGCACCATGATGAGAGGCTCCCGATCGAAGGCGGAGTTGCAGGACCTGATGGAGACTCTGCAACGCCGGAAGAGTGCTCTAGAGGCTAGCCTGAGGGCCAGCGCAGAATCTACCCGTACCTACCTCAGCCTGCCCCCTCCCAGCCCCCTGTCCCCCACGCCCCCCAGGAGTGCCGAGCGCCCCCCCTCCTCCAGAGGCCTCCCCTACATGACCAGTAGTAGCATGCCCCCCTCCCCTCGCCAGGGTGAGCGTCCTCTCAGCCCCAAACCGCCATACACCCGCTCACGCCACCAATCACAGGACAGCCTGCTCCTCTCTAGCTCCTCTGACAGGCATTGCCCAAATGTAGCCAGTTCCCTCCTATCCATGTGGAATGGTTCCTGTTCCTATGGGGAGCCTGCACACAGTCCTCCTCGGGGCCACAGTGGGGCGGCCAGCATGCCCTCCAGCCCTCGCCTTGGTCGCAGGTTCTATGCCCAGGGCCGGAACGGGGACAATGGTATGGACCCTGCGCCACGTCAGAGGAAGTACTCTACAGGGTCACTCAACGGCCTGGGCTCTACCCACAGCCGCTCTCTACCCCGCCTCCACCGGTCGGCAGACTCCACAGCCCTGTCCCTGCCCCCACGCCGCTCCATGGGCTCCCACAGAGGGGAGAAGGGTTCTGTGTCCCTGTCCTCCAAAACGAGGCGCAGCCTGTCTCCTCTGGAGCGGCCGCCAGACGTAACAGTGCTAGCAACCGCCAGCGTACCGGGTACTCCCCGCAGGGCCAGCCTGGCCTCTCTGGCCTCGCTGGGCTGTGAACTGGAGCATGGGGGCCTGCGGGGCTCCTCACCCTGCCTGGACCTGGGCTTGGGGGAGAGGAGGCAGTCCTTTGGGAAGGGTGGGCTGGGGCTGAGATCAAGAAGAGGCAGCATCAGCTCTCTGAATGGGAAGGAGGAGCTTACAGACTACCACAAGCACCAGAGAGACGAGAGGCTCAGAGAACAAGAGGTGCAGAGACTGGTGAGATAAACACAGCCTTAGATCAATCATTTTACTTGTTGTCTAATGCACTCTATTCATTATTATTAAACCTTTTTTATTATGATGTCATTATTATTATTATTATTATTATTATTATTATTATTATTATTATCCTGCCTTTATTCTTCAGTCTAGAGTCTACTACTCTAGCAGGCTCTGATTGTGTGACTTGGACACCTGGTTTCATTCTGCTAGTTTGTCTGGTCCCGTCTCTTTACTAGGGACTGTTATGAATACATGAAAGTGCTTATAGTGCTTTGATTTCAGCTTTTATTTCTTGAGAAGGCTAATTGGATGTTCTGGCTAGTTGTCATCATGTTTCATTGACTGAACACACTCTCACACTCCTGCTGTAAAGAGATGGAACATACGGAGTGGTGCGCCATGAACCAGTTGGTCAGACTGTTGGTCAGACTGTTGGTCAGACTGTTGGTCAGACTGGTTAAGACTCATTTGAACTTTGTGTTCCTCGGAAAATCACTTGATTACATTTGAAATGTGGTTTCTCTGGTTTTATTGTGTTTCTATGGGTAGTTTATAGGTTGTTTGATCGGGCTTTTGAGTGATGACATGATCCCATTGTGTTGACAGAAGACTGTAAATAGATGAAAATACCCATCTCTGAAACAATTGGATCCCAATAACATAGTCTGTCTAATGAGTAGTACATTGGCAATAATATGTGACTGTGTTAACCACGGGCCCTCTTCCTGTAATGTGTGACTGTGTTAACCACGGGTCCTCTTCCTGTAATGTGTGACTGTGTTAACCACGGGTCCTCTCCCTGTAATGTGTGACTGTGTTAACCACGGGTCCTCTACCTGTAATGTGTGACTGTGTTAACCACGGGTCCTCTACCTGTAATGTGTGACTGTCTTAACCACGGGCCCTCTTCCTGTAATGTGTGACTGTGTTAACCACGGGTCCTCTTCCTGTAATGTGTGACTGTGTTAACCACGGGTCCTCTTCCTGTAATGTGTGACTGTGTTAACCACGGGTCCTCTTCCTGTAATGTGTGACTGTGTTAACCACGGGTCCTCTTCCTGTAATGTGTGACTGTGTTAACCACGGGTCCTCTTCCTGTAATGTGTGACTGTGTTAACCACGGGTCCTCTCCCTGTAATGTGTGACTGTGTTAACCACGGGTCCTCTTCCTGTAATGTGTGACTGTGTTAACCACGGGCCCTCTTCCTGTAATGTGTGACTGTGTTAACCACGGGTCCTCTTCCTGTAATGTGTGACTGTGTTAACAACTGGTCCTCTTCCTGTAATGTGTGACTGTGTTAACAACTGGTCCTCTTCCTGTAATGTGTGACTGTGTTAACCAACTGGTCCTCTCCTGTAATGTGTGACTGTGTTAACAACTGGTCCTCTTCCTGTAATGTGTGACTGTGTTAACAACTGGTCCTCAACCTGTAATGTGTGACTGTGTTAACAACTGGTCCTCAACCTGTAATGTGTGGCTGTGTTAACAACTGGTCCTCAACCTGTAATGTGTGACTCTGTTAACCACTGGTCGTCTCCCTGTAACGTGTGACTATGTTAACCACGGGTCCTCTCCCTGTAATGTGTGACTGTGTTAACAACTGTCCCTCTTCCTGTAATGTGTGACTGTGTTAACAACTGTCCCTCTTCCTGTAATGTGTGCCTGTGTTAACCACGGGCCCTCTACCTGTAATGTGTGACTGTGTTAACCACGGGCCCTCTACCTGTAATGTGTGACTGTGTTAACCACGGGCCCTCTACCTGTAATGTGTGACTGTGTTAACCACGGGCCCTCTACCTGTAATGTGTGACTGTGTTAACCACGGGCCCTCTACCTGTAATGTGTGACTGTGTTAACCACTGGTCCTCTTCTCTCTCAACCTGTAATGTGTGACTGTGTTACCTGTAATGTGTGACTGTGTTAAACGGGCCCTCCACCTGTAATGTGTGACTGTGTTAACCACGGGCCCTCTACCTGTATGTGTGACTGTGGTCCTCTACCTGTAATGTGTGACTGTGTTAAACCTGTAATGTGTGACTGTGTTAACCACTGGTCCTCTACCTGTAATGTGTGACTGTGTTAACCACGGTTGACTGTATTTAACCACGGGCCCTCTACCTGTAATGTGTGACTGTGTTCCTGTAATGTGTGACTGTGTTAACCACGGGCCCTCTACCTGTAATGTGTGACTGTGTTAACCAACTGGTGACCCTCTCCTGTAATGTGTGACTGTGTTAACCACGGGCCCTCTACCTGTAATGTGTGACTGTGTTAACCACGGGCCCTCTACCTGTAATGTGACTGTGACTGTGTTAACCACGGGTCCTCTCCTGTAATGTGTGACTGTGTTAACCACGGGTCCTCTACCCTGTAATGTAATGTGTGACTGTGTTAACCACGGGTCCTCTACCTGTAATGTGTGACTGTGTTAACCTGTAATGTGTGACTGTGTTAACCACGGGCCCTCTACCTGTAATGTGTGACTGTGTTAACACTGTAATGTGTGACTGTGTTAACCACGGGTCCTCTACCTGTAATGTGTGACTGTGTTAACCACGGGCCCTCTTCCTGTAATGTGTGACTGTGTTAACCACGGGTCCTCTACCTGTAATGTGTGACTGTGTTAACGGGTCCTCTTCCTGTAATGTGTGACTGTGTTAACGGGTCCTCTACCAACTGGTCCTCAACCTGTAATGTGTGACTGTGTTGTGTTAACCTGTAATGTGTGACTGTGTTAACCACGGGTCCTCTTCCTGTAATGTGTGACTGTGTTGGTCCTCTACCTGTAATGTGTGACTGTGTTAACAACTGGTCCTCTTCCTGTAATGTGTGACTGTGTTAACAACTGGTCCTCAACCTGTAATGTGTGACTGTGTTAACAACTGGTCCTCAACCTGTAATGTGTGACTGTGTTAACCACTGGTCCTCTCCCTGTAATGTGTGACTATGTTAACCACGGGTCCTCTCCCTGTAATGTGTGACTGTGTTAACAACTGTCCCTCTTCCTGTAATGTGTGCCTGTGTTAATCACTGGTCCTCTTCCTGTAATGTGTGACTGTGTTAACCACGGGCCCTCTACCTGTAATGTGTGACTGTGTTAACCTGTAATGTGTGACTGGTTAACCACGGGCCCTCTACCTGTAATGTGTCTAACCACGGGCCCTCTACCTGTAATGTGTGACTGTGTTAAACTCACCTGTAATGTGTGACTGTGTTAACCACGGGTCCTCTACCTGTAATGTGTGACTGTGTTAACCTGTAATGTGTGACTGTGTTAACCACTGGTCCTCTTCCTGTAATGTGTGACTGTGTTAATAACTGTTTCTCAACCTGTAATGTGTGACTGTGTTAACCACGGGCCCTCTACCTGTAATGTGTGACTGTGTTAACCACGGGCCCTCTACCTGTAATGTGTGACTGTGTTAACCACGGGCCCTCTACCTGTAATGTGTGACTGTGTTAACCACGGGCCCTCTACCTGTAATGTGTGACTGTGTTAACCACTGGTTCTCTACCTGTAATGTGTGACTGTGTTAACCACGGGCCCTCTACCTGTAATGTGTGACTGTGTTAACCTGTAATGTGTGACTGTGTTAACCACTGGTCCTCTTACCTGTAATGTGTGACTGTGTTAACCACGGGCCCTCTACCTGTAATGTGTGACTGTGTTAACCACGGGCCCTCTACCTGTAACGGGTCCTCTACCTGTAATGTGTGACTGTGTTAACCACGGGCCCTCTACCTGTAATGTGTGACTGTGTTAATAACTGGTTCTCTACCTGTAATGTGTGACTGTGTTAACCACGGGCCCTCTACCTGTAATGTGTGACTGTGTTAACCACGGGCCCTCTACCTGTAATGTGTGACTGGTTCTCTACCTGTAATGTGTGACTGTGTTAACCACGGGCCCTCTACCTGTAATGTGTGACTGTGTTAACCACTGGTCCTCTTCCTGTAATGTGTGACTGTGTTAATAACTGGTTCTCTACCTGTAATGTGTGACTGTGTTAACCACGGGCCCTCTACCTGTAATGTGTGACTGTGTTAATAACTGGTTCTCTACCTGTAATGTGTGACTGTGTTAATAACTGGCCCTCTACCTGTAATGTGTGACTGTGTTAACCACGGGCCCTCTTCCTGTAATGTTTAGGAGCACCAGCGGCTGGAGACCATCCTGAGCCTGTGTACTGAGCTGGTCCAGGACCAGGGTGGCTCGGCCATCTCCGACCTGCAGAAGATCAACAAGGAGCTGGAGAAGCTGCAGGAGTCTGATGATGAGTCAGTGTTCTCTGACTCCCCCGGCAGCGTCAGTGGCACCGCCCCGGAGAACGGCTTTGGCACCAAAGCCCGGGAGTACCAGCTGGCTGAGATGCGGCAGGTCCGCCAGCACCGCCACAGCGGGCACAGAGAAGCCAGGGATGCCAGGGCCCAGTCACCTGCTGTCAGCCTGCGCAGCATTGTCCCCTCACCCTCCCCTCACCACAGAGCCAGGGTAAGTCCTGGTGACATGTCTAACATTGTCTTAAGACCCGAGGTCTTTCATCTCTAACCCTTTCAACATCAAACAAGCACATCATTTTAGACAGCCAAACATGTGGGTGCACACATACTCACAGTAGAACATGAGTGGGAAAAGTATGAAATGAAAGAAGGAATTCCCCTTGTCCAAGGGCCTGTTGTTGATAATTACAGGGTTAGGGAGGGATTTATCAAAGCATCTGCATGACATAGTAACTCATTCCGACATAGCTGTGTGTGTTCACCCATGACAGAGTTGGTGTGAATGTAGAGGAAACTATGCAGCGCAGTGAGGGTTGAGGTATCAGTGTTGTTAAAGATATATGGAATTCTCACACACAGAGTACACCTCCAACAGTGCACCAGTATGTCACGAGGAGCTCAGTCTCTCTGCACCTAACCCCAGGGTCAGTCCCACTGTTACACTTCTAGAGGGGCTGTAAAACTGTGGCATTTTCCACTCTAGATCAGTAATGACTTAATGGTGTGTTTAGTTTTAATGGAGGAGTTTCTGGGGAATGCAGTTACAGCCACTCAGACTTTCTGACAGGAAGGGGAACAGGAAATGACTTTATCCTTAGTAGAATAACTGTGCGCACTTATGTGCTGTGTGTAAGATGTTTTGTTGATATTAAAGTACTTATAATACCTGGTACATACTTTGTAGCTGATATGAATATTTCTACCATTACAACAGATAATCATACAAGCTTTGTGTATTTGGAAAATAAAATATGTTGGGGCCTACTTTACTACTTTCATCTGGTGCCCGACTACAAGATGAGTATTTTATTTCATTCCATGTACAAATACATTTCCACTATAATTTGTTACAGCTATGTCAGAGTCCTATTAAGTACATTAGTTATTGAACCTTCCAATCCAATCTCTTCTTCCATCTCATATTCCTAAATCGTGGCAGGGAAACAGTGGAGCAGCCAGTCAGATACTGCCTCTGAAACAGCCCATTAATCCCAGGACTGCTGTCTGCCTGCCACGTGAGGCTCTGACTGCTCTTCAGCAGGACTCCTGAAGGCTTCTAACTGGAGGTGGAGCAGGCAGCAGATATGATAGAGGTTGTGATGTGTCAGATACAGTGTGCGCCCGGATGTGTGTGTATTAGATCAGGGGCTGATGACAGGAGCTGATGTTGAGTCTCTGGTGGCAGCAGGGCTCTCTTACTGATAGGAGATCACTGAGGCTTGTGCAGTAGACGCCTTGTGAGACAGTAGAGTATTAACACAGTCCCTGTTCTCCTGAGGGACCTGAATCTCCGCTGCATTACAGACACATGGAAGGGGCATTACTCCCCCTCATTATCGCTGACAGCAATCTGAGGCAGCTCCATCTAACCAATGTACTATTAGCTACAAATCAGAAGGTTGTTCAGAAAACATAACAACATGTACCATAGCTTTAAATGAGGGGTGATCCTGTAGTGGACCATATCGTGATTAAGATATGGCATCATCACAGTGTTGACAGTAACACACATTGTGAGTAGATAGCGGGAGGTTTAGGCTGGGTTTCTGTAAAACATTGTAACTGCTGTTGTAAAAAGAGCTTTATACAATACATTTGATTGGTTGATTGATTGTCTATATTGGTTGATTGATTGATAGTTTGTAGGCCCATGGACTGATGATGGCTCTGTAATATCACCAGCAGCAGGCTACGGAGGACGTGCATCTGAAACAGGAAGTAACACGTATCGAGGAAGAGAGGATCCAGGTGCTGAACAACATAGAAGAGTTGGAGCAGAAGATCAAAGACCTGCACAACCAGATGGAGGAATCCATCAGAGAGGTATGCAGCACAACACAGTACCACACAGCACCACAGAGCACAGCACGGGAGAGTGAATGGAGGGAGCTTCACCCATGCTGTGTGTTATTTGTGTCAGTGGGTGTTGACATGTGTGTGTTTATGAGTTGGGATACTTTGTGGAGTTAGGAAATGAGTGTTTACAGTGGCTGGGTAATGACAGTAGTGGGGGAGGGGGGATAGTTTTGGTCCATCTGTGTCTGGCTTTGGGGAGCTAACAATACTGATTTTAAGCTGTGTGTGTGTGTGTGTGTGTGTGTGTGTGTGTGTGTGTGTGTGTGTGTGTGTGTGTGTGTGTGTGTGTGTGTGTGTGTGTGTGTGGTGCAGATGGAGGTGGAGCGGGCTCTGCTGGAGGGAGAGCAGGACTCTGAGATGGCCCTGCTACATAGGGAGAAGGAGGTACTGGACCAACTCAATGAGAAGATTGGCAGCATTGACAAGACTGTCCTCACAGACAAGTCCCAGGTAACAGCAGCAGACATGTTGTCCATCTCTGAGTTGGATGCCATTGCTTTCAGACACAGGGAATGTGAGGGGGAGGGAGAGACACACGGTCAGGGTATGTGTGGGAGTTGGGGTTTCAGTGGTGAGAATCTGAGTTGGAGGAATCTTCAGTCCAGCCCACGGGTCTGAATACAGTAGGGCAGACCTTCTTTTCTGCAGCCTCCTTGGTTCCTCCTTTACCTTCACTAACACTCTTTCCTTGCTGTGTTGTGGGTGTCAGTGTGTTCTTATGAGCACGCATGTGTGTGCTCTTGTAGACGTGTGTGTTTGTGTGTCCCCACTGCTGTGCAGCACAAAGCCCTGCTCGATGTTGAGCGGGTTAAGGTAGAGTGGTTGGAGGAGCTTGTCTCTGACCAGAGGACCCAGCTGGACACCTGTCCTGAGGCGCTAACTTCTAACTGGTCCCTCATGCTCCTCAGTTAGTATGGCTGCCTTTCTTCCACTAAAGTGCTTCTGCTTCCCTCTCTGGCTGCCCCTCCTTCGCCTCTCTCGCTGCCCCTCATCCTCCCCTCTGGTTTCCCCTCCTCCTCCTCTCTGGCTGCCCCTCTTCCTCCTCTCTGGCTGCCCCTCCTCCACCTCTCTGGCTGCCCCTCCTCCTCCTCTCTGGTTTCCCCTCCTCCTCCTCTCTGGTTTCCCCTCCTCCTCCTCTCTGGTTTCCCCTCCTCCTCCTGTCTAACTTCTCCTCCTCTCTGGCTGCCCCTCCTCCTCTCTGGCTGCCCCACTTCCTCCTCTCTGGCTGCCCTTCCTCCGCCTCTCTGGTTTCCCCTCCTCCTCCTCTCTGGCTGCTCCTCCTCCTCCTCTCTGGCTGCTCCTCCTCCTCCTCTCTGGCTGCCCCTCTTCCTCCTCTCTGGCTGCCCCTCTTCCTCCTCTCTGGCTGCCCCTCCTCCTCCTCTCTGGCTGCCCCTCCTCCTCCTCTCTGGCTGCCCCTCCTCCTCCTCTCTGGCTGCCCCTCCTCCTCCTCTCTGGCTGCCCCTCCTCCTCCTCTCTGGCTGCCCCTCCTCCTCCTCCTCTCTGGCTGCCCCTCCTCCTCCTCTCTGGTTTCCCCTCCTCCTCCTCTCTGGTTGCCCTCTTCCTCCTCTCTGGCTGCCCCTCTTCCTCCTCTCTGGTTTCCCCTCCTCCTCCTCTCTGGTTTCCCCTCCTCCGCCTCTCTGGCTGCCCCTCCTCCGCCTCTGGCTACCCCTTTTCCGCCTCTCTGGTTTCCCCTCCTCCTCCTGTCTAACTCCTCCTCCTCTCTGGCTGCCCCTCCTCCTCCTCTCTGGTTTCCCCTCCTCCTCCTCTCTGGCTGCTCCTCCTCCTCCTCTCTGGTTTCCCCTCCTCCTCCTCTCTGGCTGCTTCTCCTCCTCCTCTCTGGCTGCTCCTCCTCCTCCTCTCTGGCTGCTCCTCCTCCTCCTCTCTGGCTGCTCCTCCTCCTCCTCTCTGGCTGCCCCTCCTCCTCCTCTCTGGCTGCCCCTCCTCCTCCTCTCTGGCTGCCCCTCCTCCTCTCTGGCTGCCCCTCCTCCTCCTCTCTGGCTGCCCCTCCTCCTCCTCTCTGGCTGCCCCTTTTCCGCCTCTCTGGTTTCCCCTCCTCCTCCTGTCTAACTCCTCCTCCTCTCTGGCTGCCCCTCCTCCTCTCTGGCTGCCCCTCCTCCTCCTCTCTGGCTCCTCCTCCTCTCTGGTTTCCCCTCCTCCTCTCTGGTTTCCCCTCCTCCTCTCTGGTTCCCCCTCCTCCTCCTGTCTAACTTCTCCTCTCTGGCTGCCCCTCCTCCTCCTCTCTAACTGCCCCTCTCTCTGGCTGCTCCTCCTCTCTGGTTTCCCCTCCTCCTCCTCTCTGGTTTCCCCTCCTACTCCTCTCTGGTTTCCCCTCCTCCTCCTGTCTAACTTCTCCTCCTCTCTGGCTGCCCCTCCTCCTCCTCTCTAACTGCCCCTCTCTCTGGCTGTCCCTCCTCATCCTAACTTCCCCCCCATTCCTTGTAATCACCATGGATTTTCCTTTCTGTTCTGTTTCTGTGGTGCACATAGAGTCCTCCTCTTTGGCCCTTCTCTCCCTTTTATAGATGTCCTCATATCCTCCCTGTCTCACTCAGACAGCTCCCTTCTTGTCCCTGGTTTCACTTGATGGCCTTTCTGTTATGGTTCAGACAGAGATAGTCAAATCAAATCAAATGTTATTGGTCACATACACATTTTTTGCAGATATTATTGTGGGTGTAGCAAAATGCTTGTGTTCCTAGCTCCAACAGTACAGTGGTATCTAAAAATTCACAATAATACACACAAATCTAAAAGTAAATTAATCGAATTAAGAA
The DNA here is from genome assembly GCF_036934945.1 of Oncorhynchus masou masou. Taxonomy (NCBI): domain Eukaryota; kingdom Metazoa; phylum Chordata; class Actinopteri; order Salmoniformes; family Salmonidae; genus Oncorhynchus; species Oncorhynchus masou. The sequence goes on along the minus strand of NC_088219.1, from coordinate 16,199,529 downwards.
ATATATTTGGATGAGCAATGTCGGAGTGCTATTGACTAAAATACAGTACAAAAGCTAGTGACTCGTGTTCCATTATTAAAGTGGCCAGTGATTCCATGGCTATGTATATAGGGCAGCAGCCTCTATGGTGCAGGGCTGAGTAACCAGGTGGTAGCCTGGCTAGTGATGGCTATTTAACAGTCTGATGGCATTGAGATAGAAGCTGTATTTCAGTCTCTCCGTCCCAGCTTTGATACACCTGTACTGACCTACGGATGATAGCGAAGTGAACAGGCCGTGGTCTCAGGTGGTTGATGTGCTTGATGATCTTTTTGGCCTTCCTGTGACATCGTGTCCTGGAGGGCAGGCAGTGTGCCCCTGGTGATGCGTTGGGCAGACCGCACCACCCCCGTCAGGAAGTCCAGGACCCAGTTGCACAGGGTGGGGTTCAGACCCTATTGAAGTGGGTTTAGTGTGTCAGGTAAGGTAGAGGTGATATGATCCTTACCTCTAAAAACACTTCATGATGACAGAAGTGAGTGATAGTCATTTAGTTCAGTTACCTTTGCTTTCTTGGGTACAGGAAGAATCGTGGACATCTTGAAGCAAGTGGGGACAGCAGACTGGGATAGGGAGAGATTGAATATGTCCGTAAACACTCCAGCCAGCTGGTCTGCGCATGCTCTGAGGACGTGGCTAGGGATGCCGTCTGGCCCGGCAGTCTTACGAGGGTTAATGTTGGCCAGGGAGAAGGAGAGTCCACAGTCCTTGGTAGCGGGCCGTGTCAGTGGCACTGTGTTATCCTCAAAGCGAGCAAAGAAGCTGTTTAGCTTGTCCGGGAGCAAGACATTGGTGTCTGCGATGTGGCTGGTTTTCCCTTTGTAATCCGTGATTCTCTGTAGACCCTGCCACGTCCGTCTTGTGTCTGAGCCGTTGAATTGCAACACTTTTTCTCTGGACTGACGTTTTGAATGTTTGATTGCCTTACATGGGGAATAACTACCCTGTTTGTATTCTTCCATATTCCCAGTCACTTTGCCATGGTTAAATGCGGGTGTTCACACTTTCAGTTTTGCGTGAATGCTGCCATCTATCCACGGTTTCTGGTTTGGGTAGGTTTTAATAGTCACAGTGGGAACAACGTCCTCTATACACTTTCTGATTAACTCAGTCACCATGTCCATGTAATCACAAATGTTATTCTCAGAGGCTACCTGGAACATATTCCAGTCCGTGTGATCAAACCAATCTTGTGAGTTGTGATCTGATTTCTGAAGGGAGGGTGGGGGAAGGCCTTGTAGGCATTTCGAAAAGGGGAGTAGCAGTGCTCCCATCCAAGAATGGAACGTGCAGTGGCATGAAGTATGTGCAGAGAAGGAGATTGTAGGTTGTTGTTCGCTAGCTAAGGAATTTTATTGACATTACAGGATAATGGGAGCTCATTATTATGGTCTATATGTCTGTAAAATGTCAATGTATTTGTCTATCTGCTAGTTTGAATCCTCCACACAAGGACCCACCCAAAGCCAGTGCATTCTCAACCTTAAATGATGTGTGTGTGTGTGTGTCTGCTGTTCGTCAGGATGTTGAGGTGCTGGAGGCGGAGAGGAAGCGTAATGAGGACCTGGAGATCCAGCAGCTGGAAAGAGCGAGTGGTCAGGACGAGGGGAAGGAGGGTCAGACCCAGCAACTACTCAGAGAGATAGCAGATTACCAGCGTAGTACTGTCACACGCAAGGAGAGACTCCTGACCCTGAAGAAGCAGTCTACACAGATTACTCATCAGTCTCAGCGAGAGAAGGACAGCTTCCTAAAAGAGAAGAACAACCTGCTCCTGATGGTTCAGAGGGTAAGAAGGTTTTTGTGTACTGGTTCTGTTTTGTATCTTTACCGTTGTTTGACTGACAGTCTGTGTGTCTCTAGGAGAGGGAGAACCTGGCTTCTCTGGAGAGGAAGTATGCTGAACTGACTGGAGGGCAGGCCTTCCCAAACAACCCTGTTGCCATGAAGGAGGTATGATGTACAATAAACTACTAACAGTGCATATGTCTGGCCAGCAGGTGGCAGCAGTTTCTCACAGTGCATGACTGAAATGCCTGACAGGTTCCTTTCTGAAAAACCTCCCATTTTCTATGAATGGAAGTCTTGTTTCGTTTCCATGTTTCTTTTTTTGCATTCAATTCCAACATACAGGTACTGCAGGGATTGTTATTGAAAGATAAGACGCATAAACAAAAGCAACAAATACATACAAGAAAAAACAACAACAAAACATTTAAAAGAAACAAAAAATGGCACTAGCAAGACACACCACACCCCGAGTGGGTTGGGTTGTGTACATACTTTGAAGGAATCAGTTAATATATACATGTATACATGAGTCCATAAAGAGTAAGGGATCATTGATCAGACACAATCTCTAGTCCCACTGAATCTCCATGTTCACAGTTAGTAATGACCACATGTCCACAAATGTATCTTTTTTTAATCTTAATCTAAATGTGATTTTGTTCTTATAATTGCCATTCTTTCTGGGACCATCTTAATGCAGAGCTTTTTTAGCTGCAATGAAAAGTATTTGTAACAAATATAATTTGGATCCAAGAATGGCTAACATGGGATCTATGGGTTCTGAAAAAAGCCTCCTATTTCCCACTGAATCCCTCTCCATGAATTTGCATTGGTAACTTTATGAGCTTCAGAGAATATATCTAACCATGGCTCTTCACTTATCTTGATGAAGTTCACCTTACCAACGTTGTCTAAGAATCAATGTGTTATCTTGTTTCATGGAGGATAAAGCACTGTATAAGTTAGTTGTCTGGCTAAGTTTTGTTCTATGGCCGTGGGGGTGCATTGTAACCTTATCCAGTGTTGGTGTTTGGATAGAAAGCTCCGTACTTGTAGAGACCTGAGAAGTCTGACCTTTGGTATATTAAACTCAGAGCTCAGCCTTTCAAATGATTGTGGAGTATCCTTTTCATGTAATTGATGGACGTATTGAAGTTTCAAATGTGCCCAGTTTCTAAAACCTGTGTCTAATCGTAGTGGCTTAAAACCCTTCATATGTACAATGGGTGAAAACACTGAGATTCCTGTAGTAAGGTTGAAAACTCGCTTTGTCTCTTTCCGTTCTTTTCTTGTGGTTCCTGCCCATTTCCCACAACTCACTCAATATATTTTCCTCAGTGAATGGGAGTACGGGCAGAGGGACCAAAGTAAAGCCTGACTTTTCTATTTCCAGCCATCTGTACCTGCAGCTTCAGACATACTGTCATGGCCCTAAATTGGGTTGCAAGCCAGTAGTGTTTCAGATCGGGGAGTTCACATCCTCCCTGTTTTTTGTTTTGTTTGTTTTTTTGTACTTTATATCTGACCCTGGGATGTCGTCCCTGCCAGATACATCTGGAGATGAGTTTGTCTAATAGCACAAACAGATTTTGGTGGTCAAATTGTAAGTGTTTAGAAGGGGAACAATAATCTAGGTAATACGTTCATTCTTATTGATTCTACCCTTCCCGATAGGGTGAGACCAGCACAGACCAGCAGTCCAGATCTCCTTTGATTCTATCGATCAGCTTGGTGTAGTTGGCTTTGTATAAGTTATCAAGATAAGCAGCTATAGTTTTTCCTAGATATGTGGTAGCTTCATTTGACAACTTAAAAGATAACAATGTTTCTATATAGCAGGTGATATGTGTATTAAAGGCCAGTGCATCGTTTGATTAACATTCATATTGTACCTGGAGAAACCGCCACATTGATTTAAGACGTTCTATTAGCTTTGGGACAGACTTCACAGGGTCAGACATAGCAGACCTAAACTACAACATCGTCAGCGTACAATTATATTTTATGCGTTTCATCCACAACCTTTATTCCTTTAACCTCTTGCGACGAGCAATCCCGTATCCGGGAGCGTAATTATAGCCCCAAGCTCATTACCATAACGCAACGTTAACTATTTTTGAAAATCGCAAATGAAATGAAATAAATATATTTGATCACATGCTTAGCCTTTTGTTAACAACACTGTCATCTCAGATTTTCAAAATATGCTTTTCAACCATAGCTACACAAGCATTTGTGTAAGAGTATTGATAGCTAGCATATAGCATTAAACCTAGCATTCAGCAGGCAACATTTTCACAAAAACAAGAAAAGCATTCAAATAAAATAATTTACCTTTGAAGAACTTTGGATGTTTTTGCTATCTAATTTGCTATCATTTGCTATCTAACTCTCAGTTAGATAGCAAATGTTCAGTTTTTCCAAAAATATTATTTGTGTAGGAGAAATCGCTCCGTTTTGTTCATCACGTTTGGCTAAGAAAAAACCCTGAAAATTCAGTCATTACAACGCCAAACTCTTTTCCAAATTAACTCCATAATATCGACAGAAACATGGCAAACGTTGTTTAGAATCAATCCTCAAGGTGTTTTTCACATATCTATTCGATGGTAAATCATTCGTGGCAGTTGCCTTTCTCTTCTGAACCAAATGGAAACGTGCATGCAGCTGGAGATTACGCAATAATTTCGACAGAGGACACCAGGCGGACACCTGGTAAATGTAGTCTCTTATGGTCAATCTTCCAATGATATGCCTACAAATACGTCACAATGCTGCAGACACCTTTGGGAAACGACAGAAAGTGTAGGCTCATTCCTTGCGCATTCACAGCCATATAAGGAGACATTGGAACACAGCACATTCAAAATCTGGGGCATTTCCTGTTTGAAATTTCATCTTGGTTTTGCCTGTAGCATCAGTTCTGTGGCACTCACAGATAATATCTTTGCAGTTTTGAAAACGTCAGAGTGTTTTCTTTCCAAAGCTGTCAATTATATGCATAGTCGAGCATCTTTTCGTGACAAAATATCTTGTTTAAAACTAACGTTTTTCATCCAAAAATGAAATACTGCCTCCAGAGGTTCAAGAGGTTAACATGTTGATGTATCTGTTCTGGTCTGTGCAGCACTTCCGCTTTCTAGAGGAGAGGAGGCGGGGCAGTAAGGAGAACTCCTCCCACCTCAATGACACTCTGCCACGTAAGAGGAGCCAGCAGGCCCTCAGTCACTACAGCAGCTCTACCCTGGGCCGCAGCCTGTCCCCTAAGGTGAGCATAGGCGACCAACCTCCTCTCCTGGGGGCAGCCTGTCCCCTAAGGTGAGCATGGAGGACCAACCTCCCCTCCCTGGGCTGCAGCCGGTCCCCTATTGTGAGCATGGGGGAGCCAGACCAACCTCCTCTCCCTGGGCTGCAGCCTGTCCCCTAATGTGAACATGGAGGAGCCAGACCAACCTCCCCTCCCTGGGCTGCAGCCTGTCCCCTAATGTGAACATGGGGGAGCCAGACCAACCTCCTCTTCCTGGGGGCAGCCAGTCCCGTAAGGTGAGCATGGGGGACCAACCTCCCCTCCCTGGTCCGCAACCTGTTCCCCAAGGTGACATTTGGGGAACCAGATCAACCTCTCCTCCTTGGGGCGTACTGTGCAGAGGACAACCAAAGGGGTTAGATCAGCAGTGCACAGCTCTAGTCCATCAGGACCTTCATTTCTCTAATTTAATCATTAATTGATAATGCCATTGAATCCCAGAGTCCCCACATCTGATTACTGGAGCATTGGATTAGAGAGAAACTTACCAGATCATCTCACTCTCTGTTATGTCCGTCTGTCTACTCTGCAGTCCCACCTGCCTCTTTCCCAGAGCTCCAGCTGTGGTAGTATCATCCCCCGGAGCCTCTCTATCTCTCCCAGAGTTCTGGAAACTCGACGCCTGCTCAAGGGTGAGCAAAAACAGTTTTTTGTTTTGTGAACTTGTGTGCATGTCTGGGCATACTTCAATTTGTATTTTGTTTTTATGATGCCTCTAATGACCTATTGTCTAGAAGTTCAATATTAGTTGTCCGTAGCTTATGGCTGCCTACACCATAACCCCACCACCACCATGGGGCACTCTGTTCACAACGTTGACATCAGCAAACCACTCACCCACACGACGCCATACATTCTGTCTGCCATCTGCCCAGTACAGTTGAAACCGGGATTAATCTGGGAAGAGCACACTTCTCCAGTGTGACAGTGGCCATCGAAGGTGAGCATTTTCCCACTGAAGTTAGTTACGACGCCGAACTGCAGTCAGGTCATGACCCTGGTGGGGATGATGAGCACGCAGATGAGCTTCCCTGAGACGGTATCTGACAGTTTGTGCAGAAATTCTTCGCTTGTGCAAACCTACAGTTTCATCAGCTGTCCTGGTGGCTGGTTTAGGACGATCGCGCAAGTGAAGAAACCGAATGTGAGGGTCCTGGGCTGACATGGTTACACATGGTCTGTAGTTATCGGGCCGCTTGGACGCACTGCCAAATTCTCTAAAACGACATCGGAGGCGGCCTATGGTCGAGACATGAACGTTACATTCCTTCAGTCAGCATGCCAATTGCACTCAAATCTTGAGACATCTGTGGCATTGTGTTGTGTGACAACTGCACATTTTAGAGTGGCCAGCACAAGATGCACCTGTGTAATGATCATGCTGTTTCATGATATGCCACACCTGTCAGGTGGATGGATTATCTTGGCAATGGAGAAATGCTCACTAATAGGGATGTAAACACATTTGTGCACAACATTTTAGAGAAATAAGCTTTTTGTACATATGGAGCATTTCTGGGATCTTTTATTTCAACCAATGAAACATGGGACCAACACTTAACATGTTCCGTTTATATTTTTGTTCAGTGTTGTAAAACCATCTCATTATCTCTCTGTCTCTCTCTAGCTTTTCTCTAATCATTCTTGGATTCCCTGACTCTCTCCGTACCTGCTGCCTGTTTCTCACGGCATGCTAGCTACATGCTGCAGAGATAGACATTCATAGCTTTTCATTTCTTGAGTGGTCAATATTGCATGTCAATCTGTTAGTTAACATGGACTGCCACAGAGCATCTTTCCCCCAGTGTCCATTAGCATCGGCCTGAGCAGGAAAGACATGTTCAGCTATACTCTGATAGTATCTCAAGCAGAAGTAACTAGAGCCTTTGGGAACAGGTCTGAGGGGGTTGAATGACCATGTCCATTTCAGTGTTGGAGGGGAATATACTATTTGTGTATCAGCAATGCCCTCTGACCAACTGCAAATAAGTTGGGACAGTTAACCAGCAACAAACATTTTTAAATGTTTAATCTAATCTTATAAAATGCTTAATAAAGAGTATGTCTGTATGTGTGTTCATCTGTCTCTCAGCAGACCATAGCCACCTGTACATGAGTGAGAACAGACAGAGACTGGTTGACCTGTGTAGCAGGACCGTGTCTGAGTCCAATGTCTTCCTGGACCCCTTCCACTACGCAGACAATGGCCATGGCTTTGACACACGCAGTATGGACAGCTCTGACAGCATGGAGACCAGCATCTCTGCCTGCTCCCCAGACAACATCTCCAGGTGATAGAGAGAACTGTAGGACCATTGTTCAAGTAGCACAATGATTCAAGAAGCCCCACTGTTAAAGTATGACCATTGTTAGCTCAATGTGACATTAGTTTGAAGAGCATTTTTGTTCAGAGAAGAACCGGGGGCATGGCATGTAAGAGACATGTTATGAATGAGAAATGTGACTCAGCATCATTCCATATTATGGTTCTTTCCAAGTACTGTGATTTTAAGCGAAGCGTTCAGGCGTGAGGCTGAGCGAAGCGTTCAGGCGTGAGGCTGAGCGAAGCGTTCAGGCGTGAGGCTGAGCGAAGCGTTCAGGCGTGAGGCTGAGCGAAGCGTTCAGGCGTGAGGCTGAGCGAAGCGTTCAGGCGTGAGGCTGAGCGAAGCGTTCAGGCGTGAGGCTGAGGCGTTCAGGCGTGAGGCTGAGCGAAGCGTTCAGGCGTGAGGCTGAGCGAAGCGTTCAGGCGTGAGGCTGAGCGAAGCGTTCAGGCGTGAGGCTGAGCGACGCGATCAGGCGTGAGGCTGCGTGAGGCTGCGTGAAGCGTTCAGGCGTGAGGCTGCGTGAAGCGTTCAGGCGTGAGGCTGCGTGAAGCGATCAGGAGTGAGGCTGCGTGAAGCGATCAGGCGTGAAGCTGCGTGAAGCGTTCAGGCGTGAAGCTGCGTGAAGCGTTCAGGCGTGAAGCTGCGTGAAGCGTTCAGGCGTGAAGCTGCGTGAAGCGTTCAGGCGTGAAGCTGCGTGAAGCGTTCAGGAGTGAAGCTGAGTTGAAACGTTCAGGAGTGAAGCTGAGTTGAAACATGCAGGGTGAGAGCCCCAGTTGGTGGGCTGACCAGCAGGGACTGGGATGGCTGAGGCTGGTGCAGAAGGGTCAGGTTACACACAGCTGTGGTTTCAGTGAAGGAGCCCAGCCACAGTGGAGATCCAGCCCATCAGTACTGTTACTGTGTCGCTGGGATAGTGCCAAGAGGCTGAATCTGATGTGAGTAAAGAGCTTGTTTGTTGGTGCTTGGTTGTCTGTTGTAGAGAAGAGGCTTTGTATGTTTAAACCAAAAGTATCCTTTTTGGATCCTTTTTGTTACAATGTGTGTTATTGTTTTTAATCAAGTACTAGTACTTTGTCAACCATGTTCTTGTCAGAAATGATCAGTTAGATGAAATCAGTTGAACCCTCAGACAAAGTTGACTATTCTCGTTGGTTATGCTTAACAGACACATGGTACTGAGACTGTTTTCCATTAGCTCTCATGCTCTTCCAAGTGAAACTGTTAGATTCATTCTAAATCTTCAGGATATACTGTTACAATGGGAAAACAATGTTTATTTATATATCTCTGCATGTGTCGGCAGGTAGCCTATAAAGAAACACATTTATCAACATAAGAGGTCTCTAAATCATTACTCTGAATTGACCAAGGTGGACCAGAACATTTACTTGAGGGATCAGAACATTTTATTTTGTTAGTGAGGATGCTGAACGTGTCTTGGGCATATGTTGTCCAGGTGTCTCACACCCAGTTTTATAAGCAGAAGTAGTGTTTTTTAATAAGCAGAAGAGATGTGTTTTCTACTTTACTGATTCTGTACACCTAGGACCACCCAGAAAGTTAAAATTGGTTAAGTGTGTGAGAGTTAAATAAAGGTTACATTTAAAAAATAAAAAAGCGTGTGAGTGTGATCTTGGTCAGTCCATGCAGTATATACAGGATGGAAAAATATGAGAGTAAATGTATGGTCTATACATTGTACAGAATGTGATGGTATGACTGGTGCAGAGGTGCAGTGTTTGTTAACTTTATAGTAAGGGCCCTGGTCTGGAATTTAACTCACACTTAATAGGTTCCAGGATGGACAGTCCTTTCTGGTGGGCGTGTGTACTCTTCTTGCTTTGTGTTTATGAAACCTTTTTTTCCAGTGCCAGCACATCCAACGTAGGAAAGATTAAGGAGATGGAACGTTTGTTACGAGAAGCCCAGGCTGACAAGCATCGACTCCTTGAGCACAAGGTAATGAGGCCTTCATAACTAAAACCATCTCTACTGTTCTTTTTGTGTGTGTGTTGACCGTGCTGTAACTTTGTGTGTGTGGCGTCTATAGGAGCGTGAGATGGAGGTGCGTAGGCAGGCCCTGGAGGAGGAGCGCAGGAGAAGGGAGGACCTGGAGAAGAGACTGCAGGAGGAGACCAGCAGGAGGCAGAAAATGATCGAGAGGGAGGTGAAGTTACGCGAGAAACAGAGGGCACAGGTGAGAGATCCAGAAAGGGATGGGCCAAGATTCATAATACCAATCATTTCAGATGCATGGTAATTTAATTAGGCCATAGCTTTAAAATGTTTAAAGCAACTATGACATTTGAAAGAAAAATGTCTATCAGATCTTTAGCTTTCAGACATGGGCTCAACACAGACCAGACACCTCTGACCCCTGTCCCCAGGCCCGGCCGCTGACACGCTACCTCCCCCAGAGGAAGGATGACTTTGACCTCCATGGTCACATCGAGGCAGCTGGACACAACCCAGACAACTGCTACCACCTGGCCATCACAAATAAAACCTGCAGAGGGTTCCTGGTCAAGATGGGTGGTAAGATCAAGACCTGGAAAAAACGCTGGTTTGTCTTCGACCGGAACCGCAAGACCCTGGCCTACTACGCAGGTACCATCTACTATCTCTCCCTCTCTTTCTCTCTCCTTCTTCTACTTCTGACATTCTCTCTCTTCTCTCTCTCTCCTCTCTCTCTGTCTGTTGCAGCTGTAAATGGTAGCTTAAACAGAGCACTGCAAGAAAAGCAGTGATGACATCATCATCATCAAGCTATGCTGTTTTACTCTGGAAGAGCTTTGATTCAAGTGGTTTTTGTTTCACCACCCATGAACATGGTCATTCCAGTGCTACAGTGTGTGCTCTCTTACAGACAAACATGAGGTCAAGATGAAAGGGGTCATATACTTCCAAGCTATAGAAGAGGTTTACTATGACCATTTAAAGAATGCACACAAGGTAAGGGACAAATGGTATACACATTTAAAGTATTGAAGTATCTGTATTTTATGCTAAGAAACACATTTTTTAAAACTATAGTGACATTGCTTTTCTTTTTGCTCTGTCTTTTCCCCCCACCCTCACTCCATTCCAGAGCCCCAACCCATGTCTGACGTTTAGTGTGAAGACCCATGACAGGGTGTACTACATGGTGTCTCCCTCCCCTGAGGCTATGCGCATCTGGATGGACGTCATCGTTACAGGGGCGGAGGGATACATGCAATTCATGGTCTAAACCAGTGGCGGCTGGTGATTGGCTGAATGCCCGGGGCGCGAGGTGGTTGGAGTTGTCAACAAAGCAGCATGACATATGATGCCAAGTTTTCGAGCTTCTGGTAGTTTCTTTGAGAAGATATATAAAGCAATCTGTGCATTTGAACAGCAGCATAAATGACCACTGCTGCACATGCTTCCACTGTTTTGAACAGATTAGATTATACTATTTAGAATGAGAAGCAGGTCACGAACGAACAAGAACGTAACAAGCATGCAGATGCAGGAAGTGAAAACACATTATCTAACTGGGGTAATATAGCTAATATACTGTCACAAAGCATGATGCGCTAGCCAGTTCATTCTGAATATTTTCCATATTTCCGAGTTAGATATTAGTTTAGAAAGACCTGAAATTGGCATGGGAGCTAACTACCTATCAAGTTACCAGATAGCTATAACTAGCTAGCTGCTTGTCAAAGGTAGATAACTCGTTAATTTTACAAAAAAATCTACTAATCTCTCAATGTTTATAAAAATGACTGTATCGAGCTTAATGAATTTGATCATGCTGTTTCAGTTCACACTACATGTCGCCCTCTCACCTACAAGAGAACCAAATGAACAACTGGGGGGGGACAATACACTTGGCCTGCCACTGTCATGCTTGTTTGTCCTACCAGATCCCCAATGAGAAAGTTCTAGCTAGTGTATCCCTCTGTCTTTCGACACTTGTTGGATGTAGATGTCAGGTCCCAGGATCCAATGACTGTTATGGTTATTTATTTACAAGTTCATTACAATTAGATTGTTGCTTTGGCGCCATCTGTACCTGATAGAGCACACATCTGTACCTGATCTGGCGCGAGAGACTCATTGGGAGGGAGACGAGAACAGACCCAGAAGTTCTGATCGAGCACGCATTTGAGTGCCCCAGGACAGTCCATTAACTTTGTACTGTTATAATTTATGCTAAGAAATCCTGTGATTTCATTGGGGCAGTTCCCCCTCATAGCAAATAGCTGGCAAAACAATATAAGCAATGTTTGCATGGCATATGCACCCGCGAGGGACAGAGTAGTAAGTAACTTAACAGCTCGATTTTAACATTTTTTAAATAGGAACATGTACACATTTACTGCACTTTTTTGAGCATTTAAAACATAATTCATGAATTATATAATATATACTGTACATATTTTTTATACAAATATTTTTTGTTGACCAATCATAATTGGGGCACCGCTCCTAACGCCCTAATGGGCGGGCCGCTACTGGTCTAAACAACCCCCCATCCTGACCACAGACTCTCAGATGACTAACAAACAGGGAATATACTCTCCTCCAGTCCCATCGGTGCCTAAAAGACAAAACAAGTTGACTGGTCAGGTTTGAGAACCTCTGTGACCCTTCTGGTTTTTAGCTTTGTAACCACTTTTATGTCCGTCTAACTTCAGTGAGCCCAGCTCTCTCCTCCTCTTCCCGATTCTGCTGATGTAATGGTCATCTGATACTTCTCAGTGTAGCAGGGAAGGACTTCCTCTGGAGGAGTGAGTGCCCAGTGCCGCTTGTTCATTCGGAAAGGACTTACTCAGAAGATTCTGATACTTATCGCTTTATGTTTGGAGCCTTTTGGCACCTTAACATGGTTTACCCTCATGATATTTCAGGACTGTTAATGACCCAGAGTCTATGTCTGAGCTGTATTATGTAGTCTGATAGGCTCACAGTGTACTAGAGATTACTGCCCATTCAGGACAAGATACTTCTCTTCCATTGTGTAGTCTGATAGGCTCACAGTGTACTAGAGATTACTGCCCATTCAGCACAAGATACTTCTCTTCCATTGTGTAGTCTGATAGGCTCACAGTGTACTAGAGATTACTGCCCATTCAGGACAAGATACTTCTCTTCCATTGTGGCGTAGTGAGATTACACATCGAATCCTTTAAAGTAGTATATATTATTCAGTAGAATCATAGGATTGAGGCTGCCATTGGATATAATGTTATAATATATTCCATTTCACAGACGCTTTTATCCAAAGCGATTTACTGTCATTCATGCATGTATTTTACATACGGGTAGTCTGGGAATCAAACCCATTACCCTGGCGTTGCAAGGCCCATGCACTACCAATTGAGCTAATGCCTCTACTTCTCTGGGTTGAGAAGAGGACCAGGGCCTGGTTTCCCAAAAGCATCTTAAGGCTCAATGGTTCTAAAGATGAATTTAGCCTTAAGATACGTTTGGGAAACCGGGACCAGATTGATTTAAGGAACACAAAGCTATCCCATCCTTTTCATCATCCAAATTGAGCTGGCTGTTGATTGGTCAACCAAAGCTCTCCCTCTGTTTAACTTCCAGCTGGACAGTCTCTTTTTTCCCTCAAACACTCCCTCTCTCTCCGGGGCCAAACCCTCCCGAGACTGTCTAGCATCTGCACAGACTGAGAGGACAATATGTCCCTCCAGTGGAAAACCCAAGGTGATGCACATCACCGATGTGTGACCTTTGTATCCTGCTGTTGCTTAGGAACGTGGAGATAACAGGGGAAACCCTGAAACACCAGGGACTTGAAGGATTTGAAAGTACCTCTCTCAGCACTATGTACCAAAGACATACCATGTCTGTATTTAATATGGAAATCATGGAAATGGAACCTTAAGGCTCCACAAAGGGCTACTTACCGGGTGTGGAAGGCATTGACTGTGTGTGTGTGTGTGTGTGTGTGTGTGTACCTTTCGTGTGTGTGTGTGTACCTTTCGTGTGTGTGTGTGTACCTTTTTCGTGTGTGTGTGTGTACCTTTCGTGTGTGTGTGTGTACCTTTCGTGTGTGTGTGTGTACCTTTCGTGTGTGTGTGTGTGTGTGTGTACCTTTCGTGTGTGTGTGTGTGTGTGTACCTTTCGTGTGTGTGTGTGTGTGTGTGTGTGTGTGTGTGTGTGTGTGTGTGTGTGTGTGTGTGTGTGTGTACCTTTCGTGTGTGCCATACAGCTAAAATAAGTTAGCAAAAACATTCCAGGGCACTTCCAGTACTAGTTCAAATGAAATGTTTTAATGGCGCGTGGCATTGTATATTGTGCCTTCATGTGAGTTGTGTTTTATGACTTGTAGTGTAGGATCATGCTGCCAGTGGATGGGTGCAGCTCCCTACCCGATCAATGGGCTCATTAATTTCTGAAAGTTTGAGAAGCGTTGTGTCGTGCCTAAGAACAGCCCTTAGCCGGGGTATATTGGCCATATTTCACAAACCCCGAGGAGCTTATTGCTATTATACACTGGTTACAAACGTAATTAGAGCAGAAAAATTAAACGTTTTGTCATTTCTGTGGTATTACGGTCTGATATACCATGGCTTTCAGCCAATCAGAATTCAGGGCTTAAACCACCCAGTTTATAATTTGAGTTATTACACAGTTGCTATAAAACCTGTGCAGTACTTGGATATACTTACTACTTTTAAAATTACTTTTTGGGTCACAAATAATGGCACATTAATTTATATTAGTTTGATCTTTTTGTTTTTTAACAAATATATTCATATTTGTCAGTGGTATGTGCATGTTGAACATACAAATCAGCTATTTGTGTGAAACCAAAGAGCAATGCAATCTGCAGTATTCTAGGGAGATTATATGAAGTCATGGAAAAAAGAAAATGTGATTCTACTTATTTGACCCAGGTATCTTAGCTGATATATTTGCAATTATGACAATGTTCTGATAATTGTAAGATGTAATGATACTGAAATGGCTCCGTCATTCACCATGAAGTCACAGGTAGAACATAGTAGCAAGGTCCCTGACTGTCAACGAGGTGACTGCGGGAGTGTGATGAAGAGGTAACTGACAAGCTCTCTGTGACCAGTTGTCTTTTAAAGGAGGATCCCTTATGTGCTCAGTCTGTGTGACTACACAATACAGGCACACTTTTCAGGTATTTTCTGTTACCAAGGAAAAAATTCAACATAACTGCAACACTTTTTTGATGCATTTTAAATATATATTTAGCATTTTTATATGAACAGTGTTAATCCTGCATGTTTTGTAAACAAATGTAAGAATAAATCATATATGTTTACTAATTTGTTTCATGTTACTATTGTTATTCCACTATATACTTTGTCAAGTATAGTATTGAGCGTGTTGCTCTAACAAGGAGTGGAAGTAACATTGAGATCCAACTGCTTCAAAGGGAGGCTTACTGATTATCCTAAAAACATTGACCCCTAGTGGTCTGAATATTGACTTTGAACAATTCTCTCTTATATGAACAAGTCTTATACGTTGATATAAATGAGTTCTACAGTTTATTAGCGTACACTTAATATGTTCCCCTGTTGATGCTTATTATGCATTAAGGTTGAACCAACAAATATGAAATGAACTAGGAAACAATTAAATATGTGAAATTGAATTTAACAATAATGTATTTTGATGCTAATATTATGTACAATATTCAACTATGTTTTCCTATGATAACAATAGCCGAATATATGTAATATGCCATGAACTATTATTTTTTTAAACATTTTCACTCAATTGATTCTAATTAACTTAATAATTATTGGTTGCACTAATTGCACTGTTTGTCTACATAACCTGGTTCAACAATTCTTGACGTCACCCTGAAGGAGGCAGAGTGATTCCGAGACATTGGTGAGTTGATGGGAGTTGAGAGATGGAGTGTGCAACTCTCCTTGTTGTTATAGTTAATTCGCCGGGATTCAGCACCTCCACATAAAATCATTTTTCTGAGTGTTGTGCCAGCTCATGGTTTTTATTCAAATATTGTAACGGGGAAAATCTTCAACATGTACGGGCCATAATCATGTTTTGTTGTATTTTATAGATTGTAGTGTAGCCAGTGAGTTATTAAGGTGTTTTATGAAATGCAAAGTGTTCTGCTGCCTTCACACTAGCTAACTGTCTTCACTTGTGAACCAGTGACCTAATTTGCAAACTCCTATATGGTTCAGAGTATCCATCTGGTGCACACTAATTATTTCTGCTTATCCACATACAGATGATACATTAGAGAATTGGTTGCTTTTTTCACACTTGTGTGTGTTTTGGTGGAGATGAACGCTGTGTTTTGGTGGAGACTAACTCTGTGTTTCTTCACAGCACAAACTGGATTAAGAGGCAATATCCATGTTTTACATTTCATAACAACATAAATAACCACATTAAAATGGATTATTTCAAATTTGCAGGTACACTTATGATAGCATTATTCAAATCATGAGTGAATGAGCAAATGTTTAGAATTATACATCCAAGCATGGTATGATACATATTATTACAGACATCATCCTGTTTGTGTGTTCACATGTTGGGGCCCTTATACATACAGTACCTGTCAAAAGTTTGGACACATACTCATTCAAGGGTTCTTCTTTACTTTGACTATTTTCTACATTGAATAATAATAATGAAGACATCAAAACTATGAAATAACACATGGAATCATGTAGTAACCAAAAAAGTGTTAATCAAATCAAATGTATTTTATTTAGAATTCAATGCTTAACCAGCATGGCTCCCACAGCATCCTGCAGCGATACGCCTTCCCATCTGGTTTGCGCTTAGTGGGACTATTATTTGTTTTTCAACAGGACAATGACCCAACACACCTCCAGGCTGTGCAAGGGCTAATTGACCAAGGAGAGTGATGGAGTGCTGCATCAGATGACCTGAACCCAATTGAGATGGTTTGGAATGAGTCGGACCGCAGAGTGAAGGAAAAGCAGCCAACGAGCGTTCAGCATATGTGGGAACTCCTTCAAGACTGTTGGAAAAGCATTCCAGGTAAAGCTCTTATCTCAAAAATTAAGCTCTTATCTCAAAATATAGACGCTTCTTTTTGGTTACACATGATTCCATATGTGTTATTTCATAGTGTTGATGTTTTCACTATTATTCTACAATGTAGAAAATAGTAAAAATAAAGAGAAACGCTGGAATGAGTCCGTGTGCCCAAACTTTTGACTGGTACTGTACATCTAGACCACTCCTCCTTACTCTCACAACCCTTTCATTGGTTGACCTAGTGGGGTTGGCATGGAGATACTGGAAAATGAGCATGCTAAATTAGCTTCAAAAGGAGTACATCCTTTCTCTCGGGGCAGACGCAGACGAGCACACACATACACAGACTGTTCTTTGAATTGCCCAAGTGCATTGTGGGGATGGTAAATTGTGTAACATCTGGGGCAGGAGGGTGGTTTAGTTGGTAGAGTCAGCTCTAAGAGTCAGCTTTATGTTCCTGTACAGCCTGACAGAATCAGCATGTCTTATACCATACTAAAATACATAGTTTATCATCTTAGTATTCAACATTTAAGCAACATGACAGTAAACTATGGTAAATAGCAGGCAACAAAGGTTATCGTTCAGTGCATTGTTTACATGTATGTGCTCGGATAGAGACGTATGCACCGTATTGTATAAGCACAACATGGAATAGATCCACCTGCTTCCTGTGTAATTCTCATGGAAAATGTCATCTCCAATTTCAGGAGGCCTTATAATACATGCATAATGTGTTTATCACTGACATTGTAAACCCTCTCTCACCTTTGGTAATGGCTTCCATCTGTCCCAGTGTCATGTATACATACAGTGACTGAAGAGAGAGAGAAACACTACTACAGAGACTCAAACTACAGAGACTCAAATTGATCTGTGCTCATTATAATCCCAGATTTTTCTTTGCCTCCATCATCATTTCCAGTGAAATTCCATAATTATCTGTCATGAATGCCTCTATTGTCTCTGTTGCTGATCTCTGACCTCCCTGCTCGACCTAGCTAACACTCTACAGGCTACTCCTTTCTGCCTTACACCATCTCACTACCAAACAACCCGCAGGTGTAGACATTCCATGTTCCTATCTATCACATACTCCACTTCATATTATCCTGAACAAGTCCACTCGATCCTTTGAAACAACTGTTACTTACACCTAATTCTGCCCCACCCAGCCTCTCTCATGTCCTGCTTGCCTCGTAGATAGATAGAGCCTGGGGAGGATATTGTTCTATTTTCGCAGGGAGAGATGTTTTCACAGTCCTGATGTCTAATTCAGTATCTCAGGCTTTTCCTGTGAAACGGCAACTGCTCTCTTCTCTGCTCAGGGTCACTGGCTTTACGTAGTGAACAGAGCTGTGTTTGTGCAGCCTGCCTTGCGCTTCATCTATAATTATAAACTGGGTGGTTCGAGCCGTGAATGCTGATTGGCTGACAGCCGCGGGTATGACAAAACATGTATTTTTACTGCTCTAATTACGTTGGTAATCAGTTTATAATAGCAACAAGGCACCTCAGGGGTTTGTGGTAAATTTTGCCAATATACCACAGCTAAGGGCTGCGTCATGCCTAAGAACAGCCCTTAGCCGTGGTATATTGGCCAAATAAAACATCCGGCCTTATTGCTTATATCCCCATCCTTTATTTCTCTCTCCTTTTGCTAAAAGACTAGCCGCCGATCACCAGGTCAGTGGGTTTGGAGCATGGCAGAACGCTGCTCTGCCGAGATTGGACTATCCCAGTGCACAGTCATCA
The DNA here is from genome assembly GCF_036934945.1 of Oncorhynchus masou masou. NCBI lineage: Eukaryota > Metazoa > Chordata > Actinopteri > Salmoniformes > Salmonidae > Oncorhynchus > Oncorhynchus masou. The sequence continues at coordinate 16,181,295 of NC_088219.1, read as the reverse complement.
TTATAATGCCTACATGATATTGTAGCGGGCCAGGAGGTTAGTTAAAGGACTGGAAGACTGCCTCTTTCCCATGCTGTCCTCTCTTCGTCCCTCCCCTCCTCTGTTCTAATGGTGTCAGGCCTAGCATAATGCCACTGCAGTAGAGACAGTTTTGGGGTGGAATGGTTTGTCACCACGCCATTGAGCCCTACCCTCACTGCTGATACTGTCTCTTACTCATGCATACTGTATGAACATACACATACTATTGATTCTCAGGACCCACATAGACTTATCCCTCCATGCTGCCTCTACATCCTCAGGACCCACATATACGTATCCCTCCATGCTGCCTCTACATCCTCAGGACCCACATAGACTTATCCCTCCATGCTGCCTCTACATCCTCAGGACCCACATAGACTTATCCCTCCATGCTGTCTCTACATCCTCAAGACCCACATATACGTATCCCTCCGTGCTGCCTCTACATCCTCAGGACCCACAGACTTATCCCTCCATGCTGCCTCTACATCCTCAGGACCCACATATACGTATCCCTCCATGCTGCCTCTACATCCTCAGGACCCACATAGACGTATCCCTCCATGCTGCCTCTACATCCTCAGGACCCACAGACTTATCCCTCCATGCTGCCTCTACATCCTCAAAACCCACATAGACTTATCCCTCCATGCTGCCTCTACATCCTCAGGACCCACATAGACGTATCCCTCCATGCTGTCTCTACATCCTCAGGACCCACATAGACTTATCCCTCCATGCTGCCTCTACATCCTCAGGACCCACATAGACGTATCCCTCCATGCTGTCTCTACATCCTCAGGACCCACATAGACTTATCCCTCCATGCTGCCTCTACATCCTCAGGACCCACAGACTTATCCCTCCATGCTGCCTCTACATCCTCAGGACCCACATAGACTTATCCCTCCATGCTGCCTCTACATCCTCAGGACCCACATAGACTTATCCCTCCATGCTGCCTCTACATCCTCAGGACCCACATAGACTTATCCCTCCATGCTCCCTCTACATCCTCAGGACCCACATAGACTTATCCCCCATGCTGCCTCTACATCCTCAGGACCCACATAGACTTATCCCTCCATGCTGCCTCTACATCCTCAGGACCCACTTAGACTTATCCCTCCATGCTGCCTCTACATCCTCAGGACCCACATAGACTTATCCCTCCATGCTGCCTCTACATCCTCAGGACCCACATAGACTTATCCCTCCATGCTGCCTCTACATCCTCAGGACCCACATAGACTTATCCCTCCATGCTGCCTCTACATCCTCAGGACCCACATAGACTTATCCCTCCATGCTGCCTCTACATCCTCAGGACCCACATAGACTTATCCCTCCATGCTGCCTCTACATCCTCAGGACCCACATTGACTTATCCCTCCATGATGATTCTACATCCTAAGATGCACCCACACATGAAATGAAGTTACACAATGTGTCATTTATCTCAGCTTAAGATAGGCATAGCAATTCCTTGGGTATGTAATTAATGTGAGAGATAGACACCGAGGGTTGAAGAGTGTGTATGCAAATCCTTATGCCATCTGTTAAAATAAAGCTGACACATTTATCTCCATCAGCTAACTGCATCGTTTGTGCACATATCCCTACGCTCTCTATTCAGATGAAGATGCTTCAGACGCTGTGCTGTTGTTATACAAATACTGCATCAAAGTCACACATTACTGAAAACAGTAGTTGTGAAATGGATCCTTGACATCACACTCAGAGATATCTAGGGTCATTTTAGGGTGACTTACGTACAGTGTACTCACATTATTTTATTGATTAAATAGGAAACATAGATCATGTATAAACACAAATATTGTCCTCATCTGAGCATGACTACCGCTATTTTTATTTCTACTTATTTTTCCAGGTAATTTGACTGAGAACACATGATCATTTACAGCAACGACCTGGGGAATAGGTATAGATTGGTGGGATTGGTAAAGGGATGCATCCTTCCAAAATCTGAAGCGTTCAGCATCTACTCAGTGTAACTCAAACTCCACAGGGTCCGTTATACAGGATTACCCCCTGTCCAAACCTTCCATAGGGGCCGTCCCATCCATAATGAACTCCATCCAGAGCAACAGTCTTTCCCAAAGTACACAGTGTGATTGATTGTTATTTATGAGCAGGCAGCAGCTAGGCAGGGTCTGTACGGTTCCACACAGTGTAAATAAAAAACATGGAGAAAAGTAGGAAGAGTCGTCTGGCTCATATTGCCGTACATCCAGAGATGTTACAGGATACTGGTTTGTTTTGCGTTTCTTCAGAGGTGTGGACCCTCTCTTGGCACGAAGGCTACAGTATCACTTATCAAAAGAAAAAGAAAACAGGATTTTTAAACAGTAATTCAAAAAGAGGGAGTAACAAAAGATAAAAAGTATTGTAGAAAAAGTAGATTTTTCACTCTGATAGTCAGTAGGAAAAAAAGCACCCTTAAGAATGTCTCTCTCTTCCATGTGTTGTTGCTTCTGACCTTGGTATGCTACCGTACCGTGTCCTCTTTAATGATACATCCCAAACAAACGTTGTTGTGACCATCCTCCTCAACCACCATTTTATCCCAGGTTGAGATTAGCCCTGAACCTTAACTGAATGCATCTGTCAAGTTGGCACAATACAAGGGAGCCATGATCATTACTCCGGTTCCCAGGGGAGATGTGTTGTTGTTCTTCAGCCTCAGCCTCCATGTTAGTGTTGCTCTGAAGCTGTTGTTGGTGTGGATAAGTAAAGAGACTTCAGCGATGTGGGATAGAGAGCCATTTGAGGAAGTCATGAAGATGAACCAGAGCAAAACAATTATTGGACTGTCTTTGTAAATATACAGGTCAAAATGGTGCCCATGTGATAATGTTAAAATAATGATTTTGAGTGAAAGCAACCATTTGGATGTTTATGTTTGAAGCAGTCTCTTAGCATTATTTTCTGATTTGAGTGCTGGCAGCTGTGGTGGCTGTGAGCTTATTGCCGATCCTGCGGACAGGAACCTTGGACAAAGGTATCTTGGAGCGCGGGAGCTCCTTAGCTCCTTGGGGGACAGGGATATTGCACTGGACTCCCAGCTTGACAGGTATCTTGGAGTCACGTGGTATACCCCTGTAGACTGTCGGTTGCCGGAGCTGGCGACTCTCCTCTGGGCTATGTTTTACAGGGGACAGGCTGGCCTCAGCTTCAGCTTCAGCAGAGGAGTTACTAATTGTGTCCTTGCTGACTTCGTGCCTTAAGCTGGGGCGTTGACTCCCCTCTTCCAGCCCTGTAATAGGTGGGTCCCAGCACCCCTTGTGGTCAGTGGCCTGACTCTCACGGAGTGGCAACTTGCCCGTCCTGCCTCCACCACAGACAGGGATCTTACTGAGCCCTGCTGCCCTCACTGGGCGCGTCTTCTTCTCTGTGGGGGGGCCCTGGGGGACCATGTGTATTTCATTCTGTGTAACATGACATTTCTCTTCTCTCTTGGGTGAATTTTTCCAGGCACCCCGCACATCCATGCCGTTTGGACTCGTCATGTCCTCTCCTCTATTCAGAGAGGCCTTGCGCTCACAACCCTTCACCTCAGCAGAGGCAAGGGGTGTATCCTGCAGAGGGAGAGGAGTGAGAACAGGAGAGGGCATAGAGGAAGGGACTGGGGCAGGGGCAGAGACAGGGGTTGTCTTTGACATAGGGACTGGAGTTGTGATAGGGGCAGGGGTAGGGACAGGAGGAGTCTTAGACATAGGGATTGGTGTTGGAGTAGGGGCAGGGGGAGCCTTTGAGTCAGCTAGAATTGAAGAGGGGGTTTGTACAGGAGCAGGGCTAGTGACTGAGGCTGGCGCTGGAACCGGGATAAAGGGAATTTTAAATGCTGAGCTCAGGACAGCCATAGGATAAAAAGATGTTAGGGAAGGAGGTGCGGTAATGGAATCCAGACATGGGGCAGAGCTAATTTTGGGTGGTGGGGTAAAGGTAAAAGTGGCTGGGGTGGTTACAGGAGCTGGCTTGGATGAGGTTACTACTGGAGCAGGTGGGGATGAGGTTACTACTGGAGCAGGTGGGGATGAGGTTACTACTGGAGCAGGTGGGAATGAGGTTACTACTGGAGCAGGTGGGAATGAGGTTACTACTGGAGCAGGAGGTGGGGATGAGGTTACCACTGAAGCAGGAGGTGGGAATGAGGTTACCACTGGAGCAGGAGGTGGGGATGAGGTTACTACAGGGGGTGGAAGTGGGGATGAGGTTACCACTGGAGCAGGAGGTGGGGATGAGGTTACCATTGGAGCAGGAGGTGGGGATGACGTTACTACTGGAGCAGGAGGTGGGGATGACGTTACTACTGGAGCAGGAGGTGGGGATGAGCTTACCACTGGAGCAGGAGGTGGGGATGAGTTTACTACTGGAGCAGGTTTGAAAGTAGAGGTAGCAGTGATGCCTATAGGGGCAGGGCTTGGGGTGGATTTTGTTGTTGGTGGAGGGGAGGTTTTTGTTTTGGGGCTTGATTTGGTGGTAGGGCTAATGATAGTTGTGGGCAGAGTTGAGGGTTTGGTTGTCACAATAGGGTTAGGTTCAGGTTTTATCGACCAGCTGGTAGGTTCAGGTTTGGTAGTAGGGGCAGAGGAAGGGGTAAGCATTGGGATAGGGGTTGTACTAGCTGAATTAGCAGCAGTAGGAGCTGGGGTTGGTATAGGGGAAGGGGCAGATTTGGCTGAAAGAGTAGTTGAGGTACTCTCTCCAGCCACAGCTCCCTTGGTCCCAGGTCCAGTTCCGACAGTGGTGCTGGCTTTGCCCCACTCTGCCTCCACTTCAGCAGTGATGTCTCCACATCCCGACAGCGAGTCGAAGCTTATCAGAGAGGAGATGTCTGCAAGCAGCGACCTCAGACGATCCACAGCAGGATCCAACGGTGGTGGTTCAATGGTGGGCAGAGGTGACTCTACATCCTCATTAGATCCAGTGACACTGTATGTAGCCGCTGAGAGAGCCGTTGTCTCTGGTGGGATAGAGGCTGAGCTCTCCTGCACTGTGGGGCTCTTGGAAGAAACAGGGGACCCTTGTCCAGACTCAGATTCTGGGACATCCAGGCTGTGAGGCACAGGTCTGGGTGTCAAAGTCATGTCCTCCTTGATGATCTCCATGCTGTTTGTACAGGACGACATGAGGAGAGGGCTCGGAGGGGTATCGGCCTCGTTGCTGGCCTCCTCTCGCTGATTCCATCCCATACTGCCGAAGAGACCCTTCAAGCCCCGACGCTGACGTATTGTTGGCTGAGACTCTGTACGGAACCTCCGGTCTACTCCTCCTTGTCGGCTGCGCTGCAGCTTCATCAGGAAGCTGAGTGATTTGGCGGAGGTGATGGAGGGAAGCTCGGCAGAAGGGATGGGGGGATTTCCATCATCACCCAGGGGCTCCTCCTCTGGTTCCTGCTCCTCTCTCTGACTCACCTCTGGTTCTTGCTCCTTGTCCTTCTCCAGCTCCGACTCTGCTGCCACAGACTCCTTTAATCCATCCACTGTCTTGCTCCTGGCGATAGGTGACTTGTTGTTTCCCTCGCCTTTGCCACGTATGGAGAAGATGCTGCCTGGCTTGCGCTTCCCAAACAGCTTGAAGGCTTTTCTGATTTTTCCAGGAGGCTGGGGATCGCATGGCGAGGGTTCGCTACTCTCCGACTGTACATCCATTTTGAATCTCTATATTCCTGTCTGCTGTTATCTTCCTACTTCGTGCTCTATTTCTATCACCCACCTATAGCTAACTGAACATTTACCATTATTTTCTCGTACCTTACGCTTTTTCCCGTCTCTGCAGACTGGCTGTGCTTCAATTGCTTGCAGTATGTTTCTCTCTCCTCTCTCTATCCCTCCCTTTGCCTATCTCTCCCCTCCAGCTCTTTCTCCTCTATTTCGCCCTCACATGCCCCTCCCATCTCCCTATCCCCTCTTTTTCTCTGGCTGCTCCTGCAGGTCTCCATGGCAACTGAGGGGCTGAGCAGCTTTCGTCAGTGATGGAGCAGAGCCAGAGGCTTTCATCATCCCACCCCAGACACCACTCTCATCTTTCTTACTCTTTCTCTATCGCTGATACCCCCCTCTCTCTATCTCTCTGTCTTTTTGTTTACAACTCTGTCTGAGTTTCATGTCCCCTGTGTTGTTACGTATGCATTTTACCTGTTTTATGTTGATGTGTTTATGTCTCTGTCTTTGCCTGTAAATGCAGCGAGTCATTCCTGACTTGTTAAGCATGAAGGGCTATATTTATTCATTGATTGAGTTTGCCTGTAAATGTTCCCTCCCAACACAAATCCTCACTGCCTTGACCTCTCCAACAACTCCAACAACAATCAAGATCAGGGAGGATGACAAACAAGCCTTTCGTATTAATTACATAAATCCAATTGAATAAAACATGGTTCCATTCCTGACAGATTCATGTCCCACATATAGGATTTGTGTAAATCTGGAAAATTAGGATTTGAAGGGAATGTGGAATTTGAGAGCTATTAAAGCTCTAATGTACTTATGTTGCACATTATTGCTGAATAGCATAGAGCTCTGTCTGGGCTGAGCATGTAGTCTCTGAGAGGATCTTTCCTTCTATATCGCCTGGAAGCAGATAACTAATTTTCTCTCACTCTCTCACACAAATGAACATACACACACACGCACATACATCTTCTAATGGAATTAATTATGCACTCCACTCAGAGAGCTTGTTGCCATCCTATCCAACACAGTTTCTTGAGTGTGATTCCACCCTCTTCCATCTTCATTATCTCGCCTAATTTTTGCGTCATTCCTCAATTTCTGTTTTTACATGCCTCTCTCCACTCCTTCCTATTTGAGTAATTCAGCAGACACTCTTATCCACAGCGACTTACAGTTAAGGCATTCATCTTATTAAGATAGCTAATTGAGACAACCACATATCAGTCATAGTAAGTACACTTTTCCTCATTAAAGAAGTTATCAAGTCTACCCTGGTCTCCATCTTTCACATCCACTTCTCTACCCCAGGTCTCCATCTTTCACATCCACCTCTCTATCCTGGTCTCCATCTTTCACATCCACCTCTCTAACCTGGTCTCCATCTTTCACATCCACCTCTCTAACCTGGTCTCCATCTTTCACATCCACCTCTCTATCCTGGTCTCCATCTTTCACATCCACCTCTCTAACCTGGTCTCCATCTTTCACATCCACCTCTCTAACCTGGTCTCCATCTTTCACATCCACCTCTAACCTGGTCTCCATCTTTCACATCCACCTCTCTATCCTGGTCTCCATCTTTCCATCTTTCATCCACCTCTCTATCCTGGTCTCCATCTTTCACATCCACCTCTCTAACCTGGTCTCCATCTTTCACATCCACCTCTCTAACCTGGTCTCCATCTTTCACATCCACCTCTCTAACCTGTCTCCATCTTTCACATCCACCTCTCTAACCTGGTCTCCATCTTTCACATCCACCTCTCTAACCTGGTCTCCATCTTTCACATCCACCTCTCTAACCTGGTCTCCATCTTTCACATCCACCTCTCTAACCTGTCTCCATCTTTCACACTTTTCTCTCTTCTCTTTTCCGCTTCATTCATTCAGACTTCAAGTACTACTTTCACCAGAATACTTTAGTATCAGGATAAGATAAGACCCAGATGCAGACAGTCTCAAAGTAACAATGTTTATTACAGCAACAGGAGCAAAGGTAAAAGACGTCAGGCAGGCTCAGGGTAAGGTCAGACAGAGGTCGATAATCAAGATACGTGGTGCAAAGGTACAGGATGGCAGGCAGGGGCAAGCAGAGTGGTCAGGTGGGTGGGCTCAGGGTCAGGACAGGCAAGGGTCAAAAACCAGGAGGACGAGAAAAGAGAGACTGGGGAAAAGCAGGAGCTGATACAAAAATGCTAGTTGACTTGACAAACAAGATGAACTGGCAACAGACAAACAGAGAACACAGGTATAAATACACAGGGTGTATTTGGTGCTGCCTTGGTGCTGCCATGGTGCTGTATCCCCGGATGAAGCGAGGATAGAAGTTGGCGAACCCCAGGAAACGTTCCAGCTACACCCTGGACGAAGGCTGGGGTCAATCCACCACAGGCCTCACCTTCCCAGGATCCATCTGGAAACTACCAGCTGAGATGATGTACCCCCAGAAAGAGGATGGTGGAGCGATGGAACTCGCACTTCTCTGCCTTAACAAACAGCTGGTTCTCCAGGAGACGTTGAAGAACCTGTCGAACGTGGAGCACATCTTCTTGGGGGGAGTTGGAGAAGACGAGGATGTCATCAATGTAGATGAAGATGAACCGGTTCAACATGTCGCGGAGGACATTATTTACCAGAGCCTGGAACACAGCAGGGGCGTTGGTGAGGACAAATGGCATAACCAAATACTCGTGGTGGCCACTGGCCGTGAGTTGTGCACTCATCCCTCTCCCGTATCTGCACCCGGGGGTTAGCGTTCCATAGATCCAGCTTGGAAAACATGGTGGCCCCCTGTAGTGGATCGAAGGCAGAGGAGATGAGTGGTAGCGGGTAGCAGTTCTTTAACCATATTTCATTGTCCCCAGTAGTCAATTGCCCTTCTTCAATAAAAGAAGAACCCTGTGCCGGAAAGAGAGGATGAAGGACATATAAATCCTGCAGCTAGGGAGTCCCCAATGGAGGTGTCCATAGCCTTGACGGAAGTGAAGTAGCCCGAGCCTTGTTGATCATCTCCCGAAGGTTCTGGTACTCCGCGGGAATGGCAGAGTGGTCCGGGGCACCTTCTCAAGCCCCGGGGCAGGTTGTGCTGACTTCAGACACTGGGCGAGGCAGAATGGACTCCAGCCCATGATGGCACCAGTAGACCAGTTGATGAGGAGATTGGGTCGCTGGAGCCAGGAGAATCCCAATACCACTGGGATCTGAGGATGCTTGATGAACAGGAATTGAATAGTCTCGCTGTGATTCCCTGACACCCGTAGGTTGATGGGAGTGGTAATATGAGTGACCCAGCCTATAGACCGCCCATCCAGTGCTCTAACATCCATAGGAGTGGAGAGAGGCTGAGTGTGGATGTTCAGCTCAGAAGCCAGAGTAGCATCCAAAAAACTCTCATCTGTCCCAGAGTCAATAAGGACCCGAAAAGATTTAGACTGGTTTCCCCACAGCAGAATGGACAGGGGTGTGAGCAAGAGAAGGAGGAGTACTCACTCCTACCAGTGAGCCTGATTTCTTTAAAGGACAAGAGGACACAGAATTACCAAGAGTCCTTTGACTCATTGTGTCAATCCTGTATTGCCGTTCCGCTGGCAATAGCCCAGCTCTACCTAGTTGCATAGGCTCGGAAAGCGTTGACTCAGCCGTCTTCGGCGACTCTCGGGCAAGGTCAGGAAGCCTCGGGTTCTCTTGGAAATGGGATCGTCGGGGACTTCCGGGATGACTCGGATGCAAGGTGGAATCCCTGGACATGTGAGCGAAGTCACCCATCGATTCTGATGGTCAAAGCGATGAGGGATTCGAGATCCGTAGGTAACTCCCGAACAACAAGCTCATCCTTGACCTCCCCGGAGACGCCTTGCAGGAACATATCTAACAGTGCTTCCTGGTTCCAAGCACTCTCCGCTGCCAATGTGCGGAAATCCATCACATAGTCGGCCACACTACAGGAGTCCTGCTGAAGCTGAATTAGCTTCCGAGCAGTTTCTCTTCCGGAGAACGGGGTGTAAAAAACCTTCACCTCTCCCACAAATCCCTCCAGACTAACGCATATGGCCGGCTGCTTCCCATACAGCAGTAGCTCACGTGAGAGTCCTCCCGGACATCCACATGATGAGATGGATCACTCCAAGATAGCCTGAGGGGAAAGAGAAGGGCTGAAGCTTGAAAATGAGGGCACACTGAGCTAGAAGAAACACCCGACCGATGCTCTACTCTCCATTGAAGCGTTCCGGGGGGGGGGGTAAACGGTGCTCCCGAGAAGGTGGAGTGGTCGATGAGACGGCTCTGCTAACAGCTGGGTTTCTGAGCGGCTGTGGGATTACCACCGTGGTAGGCTGCCTCCCAGACAAACTGCAGAATTGCTTCAGCTAACTGTCCAATGCCCGGTCATGGCGTTCAGCCAACTCATTAAATAGTACCCGCAAAACACCAGTCTCAACATCAACAGTGAGGAGGCGACTCCGGGATGCTGGCCTTCTAGGCAGAGTTCCTCTGTCCAGTGTCTGTGTTCTTTGCCCATCTTAATCTTTTCTTTTATTGGTCAGTCTGAGATATGGCTTTTTCTTTGCAACTCTGCCTAGAAGGACAGCTTCCCGGAGTCATCTCTTCACTGTTGATGTTGAGACTGGTGTTTTGCAGGTACTATTTAATGAAGCTGCCAGTTGAGGACTTGTGAGGTGTTTGTTTCTCAAACTAGATACTCTAATGTACTTGTCCTCTTGCTCAGTTGTGCACCAGGGCCTCTCACTCCTCTTTCTATTCTGGTTAGAGCCAGTTTGCGCAGTACTTTGAAGGGAGTGGTACACAGCGTTGTATGAGATCTTCAGTTTCTTGGCAATTTCTCACATGTAATAGCCTTAATTTCTCAGAACAAAAATAGACTGACGAGTTTCAGAAGAAAGTTCATGGTTCGGGCCATTTTGAGCCTGTAATCAAACACACAAATGCTGACGCTCCAGATACTCAACTAGTCTAAAGAAGGACAGTGTTATTGCTTCTTTAATAAGCACAGCAGTTTTCAGCTGTGCTAACATAATTGCAAAAGTGTTTTCTAATGATCAATTAGCCTTTTAAAATGATAAACTTGGATTAGCTAACACAACATGCCATTGGAACACAGGAGTGATGGTTGCTGATAATGGGCCTTTGTACGCCTATGTAGATATTCCATAAAAAGAAGCTGCGGTTTCAAGTTACAATAGCAATTTACAACATTAACAATGTCTGCACTGTATTTCTGATCAATTTGATGTTATTTGAATGGACAAAAAAGTGCTTTCCTTTCAAAAACAAGGACATTTCTAGGTGACCCCAAACTTTTGAACGGAAGTGTACATACCCCAACCAGAAGCCATGGATTACAGGCAACATTCGCACTGAGCTAAAGGGTAAAGCTGCCGCTTTCAAGGAGCGGGACTCTAACCTGGAAGCTTATAAGAAATCCCGCTAAGCCCTTCGATGAACCATCAAACAGGCAACGCGTCAATACAGGACTCAGATTGAATCGCACTACACTGGCTCTGACGCTCGTCAGATGTGGCAGGGCTTGCAGCTATTACAGACTACAAAGGGAAGCACAGCCGAGAGCTACCCAGTGACACGAGCCTACCAGACGAGCTAAATAACTTCTATGCTCGCTTCGAGGCAAATAACACTGAAATATGCATGAGAGCACCAGCTGTTCCGGACGACTGTGTGATCACGCTCTCCGCAGCCTTTAAACAGGTCAACATTCACAAGGCACCTGGGCCAGACGGATTACCAGGATGACATTTTCAACCTCTCCCTGTCTGAGTCTTTAATACCAACATGTTTCAAGCAGACCACCATAGTCCCTGTACCCAAGAACACTAAGGTAACCTACCTAAATGACTACAGACCCGTAGCACTCACGTCTGTAGCCTTGAAATGCTTCGAAAGGCTGGTCATGACTCACATCACCACCATTATCCCAGAAACCCTAGACCAGATCTACAGATCCACAGATGATGCAATCTCTATTGCACTCCACACTGCCCTTTCCCACCTGGACAAAAGGAACACCTATGTGAGAATGCTATTCATTGACTACAGCTCAGTGTTCAACACCATAGTGCCCTCAAAGCTCATCACTAAGCTAAGGACCCTGGGATTAAACACCTCCCTCTGCAACTGGATCCTGGACTTCCTGACAGGCTGCCCCTGGTGGTAAGGGTAGGTAACAACACTTCCGACACGCTTCAACAAGGGGGCCCATCAGGGGTGTGTGCTCAGTCCCCTCCTGTACTCCCTGTTCACTCATGACAGCACGGCCAGGCACGACTCCAACACCATCATTATGTTTGCTGATGACACAACAGTGGTGGGCCTGATCACTGACAATGATAAGACAGCATATAGGGAGGAGGTCAGAGACCTGATCATGTGGTGCAAGGACAACAACCTCTCCCTCAATGTGATCAAGACAAAGAAGTTGATTGTGGATTGTGGACCAAGAGTCCAGCCACCCTAGTCATAGACTGTTCTCTCTGCTACTGCACGGCAAGCGGTACTGGAGTGCCAAGTCTAGGTCCAAGAGGCTTCTAAACAGCTTCTACCCCCAAACCATAAGACTCCTGAACAGCTAATCAAATGGCTACCCAGACTATTGCATTGCCCCCCCCCCCCTCCCACACACACCTTCTATGCTGATGCTACTCTGTTATTATCTATGCATAGTCACTTTAACTCTACCTACATGTACATATTACCTCGACACTGGTGTCCCCGCACATTGACTCTGTACCGGTACCCCCTGTATACAGCCCTGCTATTGTTATTTACTGCTGCTCTTTAATTATTTGTTATTATTATCTCTTCATTTTTCGGGGGGTATTTTCTTAAAACTGCATTGTTGGTTAAGGGCTTGTAAGTAAGCATTTCCCTGTAAAGCACACCTCATTTCACTACACCTGTTGTATTCGGCGCATGTGACAAATAAAATGTGATTTGATTTGAATTGTGTATTTGTATTTGCACTCATTTTGGACCGTTCGCCTGTTGATCAATTCTGTTCAGTTGACTTTGTTGATCTGCTATATTCTCAGGGTTACAGGCAGACTTAAATAAGCTTAAGTTGGATCATGTAGGCTACGAACTAGTCTGTGGGTGTCTTTTTCAATAGCACTGCTGCCCTCTGTTTCTAGGTAGGAGCACTGTACTTTGGCCAATAAAATAATAGCTCATCTCAGCTTGAGTAAGGCTGTAGAGTTTGGCCATGTGAAGCTGGGGCTAACATGTGACAAATTATAATCGTACACATATTGACCTCAGAAGTAAACAACATTTGCATATTAAAATAAAAAGAAACAGTAGGTACCCGGCACAGCCTTTCTCTTATCTCCAAACAAATATGGCAAGTTTGGCAACCAGGTCATAAACTTTGACACATGAGGTGAAACATATAAAACATGTTATCCATTCTCATGTGGTCTAGGCCAGGGGGTTTTCAACTGGGGGTCCACGAAGGTACTGTAGTGGGTCCTATAAAATAATATAAATAATATTTTATGTTCAGTGTTATTTTTTTATTTTTTTTATATTGCTAGTGACATACCTACAGTAGAAAAGAGGAGAATATTTTCTAATGATGTCAACTTTATTTATCAACTCCTAATATCGAGCAAACTACACTCATTGGAGCCAATTACACTCACTGGAATATCTGACATAGGCCTTGAAAAAGCATCCTAGAATAGGCTACCAGTGCGGGAAGTGCCACTGGCTGCTGGTAAGCTTTCTTGACTTGGACCTTGGCCTACATTGGCCTAAACAACTGCTGGTCAGGTCAAAATAATGAAAACCTATCTTCCAAATCTATTAATTTTAAAATGTTTCAAATTTTTTCTTGCTATTATCATACACCTGATGATAAGACAAGACAATAAAAAATGAATTGATAAAGTATGATGGGGTCTCTGGGTCACCGTATGTCAAGGAGGGGCTCCCTGGGCAAGACAAGGTTGAAGACCCCTGTATGAGGCTTACAGACATAAGATCTTCATTTGAGACAGTTTGCTACAGCAGGGAAATCATTTTTTGTAGGGGTTGATACTTGATTTCCATAAGGAAACATTTCTGACGTTTTAAAGTGCAAATTACAAACTTAAGAAGCCTTTTCAAACAATGAACACAAGCAGACATTGCAATAGTAACTTATTAGAATCACCCACCCCCACACAATTCGGTAATTTAATAAGATTCAATTCACGTCCAGTCTCCATGGCCTACCAGTTCACAGCTGTACATATGTGTGGTGAATTCATCTGATGGAGAAGAGGCGTTCATTGTTCAGTGAGAAAGGAAGTGGTGAAGCGAAAGGGTTGATGCCGCGTTCAAATCAACTGGGAACTCGAAATAATACGAGGACAAATCATGACGTCAGTGATCTTCAGGTTGGAAAGTCTAAAAAGCTGTAAAAAATAAATTCGAGTTCCCGAGTGGAAATTCCGATTTGGATGACTATTCGAATCGGGTTTTCCCAGTCGGACCTCGTATTTTTTCTCCAAGTTCCCAGTTCTTTTGAACAGACCGAATTCAGAGATTTCCGAGTTCCAAGCTCCCAGTGGTTTTGAACGCGGCATTACTCTGCCCAAAATCTGTCCACGAAGTGAGGTATTCTTGTATGGAGGTCAATGAGACAGTGTCGAATTTGGTCGAGCAGAAAATGTAACTGCTAATTTTCCACGTGAGGCTTATTTGATCGAATGCACGTTTCGTAATTGTGAGGTTGTTACGAATGCACTATATAAGTGGCCGCACGTGGCGTTTCGGCAATTTGGGAAAAAACGATTATATTGGAGCTGTGCGTGTTGTTCACTCGCGTATCTTCCCTTTCTGATTGGCTAGAATGGTCCCACCTGATATTGACTCCTCCCGTTTTCCTTCCATTTTTGAGGACATGAATTTACATTGTTCAGTCATTTGTTAAAGCAGCTACTCGACTATCTTGTCAATATAATAGATCATCTTCGGTTCAGTCAAAAAGCTGGAGCTTTGACGTCACACCACTATTTTCCGCAGGATTAAAGATGGCGCCGCATCATGTACTCAAGTGCTGTCAACGGAGTTTAGCTTGGATACCTGTTATTTTCATCAACCTCGTCGTTGGCTGGTCTTATTATGCATACGTCGTGGAACTCTGTATCTGTAAGTATACAATTATCGTTTTTGGATGATTAACGGGGTTTGTTCCCTCATTGAAACTAATTTGCTTGACTGCCCAGCTGGAGGATGTGTAGGATTCGGGAAACAGTACAGAAATGTGGTGGGACGAAAACAGGTGAAACTGTGAAAGACTACTTTGTTGCGGATAGTCAATCATGCTCATAGTTAGAAGCCCCCCCCCCCCCCCCCCCCCATTCGTTGGGGTGCATGGACTCTACGAGGTGTTGAAAGCTGAGCTATGTTGACCTCAATGCTTGCCACAGTTGTGACAAGTTGGCTGGATGTCCTTTGGGTGGTGGACCATTATTGATACACACTGGAAACTGTTGAGCATGAAAAACCTAGCAGCGTTGCAGTTCTTGACACAAATTGGTGCGTCTGGCACCACCCTGTTCAGGCACTTACAATTTTTGTCTTGCCCATTCACCCTCATTTTTTAAATTTAACCTTTGTTTAACTAGGAAAGCCAGTTTAAGAACAAATTCTTATTTACAATGACGGCCAATCACGGCTGGATGTGATACAGCCTGCATTCGAACCAGGGACTGTAGTGACGTCTCTTGCACTGAGAAGCAGTGTCTTGCACCACTCGGAAGCCCCTTTGACCTAAATTATTTCTTATTCTTTAGCCTAGGTCTCATCTGGGCTGTGATTCTGTATTAGATTGTGCCAATAATCTTAAGAGCCATTTGATATGAGGCTACTCTGCCCTCAAATACTCTTATTCCCATATCGCTGACTCGTCATGTGAACCTCACTGTGACTAAACCTGTTTTAGCCTGTTTCTGCTGCTGATGGTACAATGACATGCATGTCTGTCTGTCAGTCAGTCAGTCAGTGAGTGGCTGTAATCAGGGGCATCCCTTCAGCAGGGCAAACAAAGCATTCTGTGATGGGTGGGTCCCCCACTGGTAGTGCCAGGCTACCGCTGGGGGTTGAGAGGAGGGGGTCTGTAGATGTGAGCAGACTACTGTAGTACTGTAACTCTGCAGACGCATCAATCAGATGCCCTCTCTAAACTCCTATTTTCTCTCTTTGTGTGTACTTTGTCTGTTTCAGTTACAATCCCAAATAATGCAGAAAAAAGTAAGTAACATTCAGAAACATTTGGTGCTTTCACAACTGTCTTTGATCACACAAACTCTATTGTATCATACCTGGTTGTTTTTTTATTCTTGCTCCCTCTCTCCAACAGTATCATACCTGGTTGTCTTCCACCTGTTCTTCATCATGTTTATCTGGTCCTACTGGAAGACTATCTGCAGTAGGCCAGCCAGCCCCTCTAAAGAGGTATACAGAGTGGGTCATTGACCCAATTTAGTCTACTGGTCGATAGGCTGTTGGCTGATGTGGGGTGGTGGCAAGTATATATATTTTTTAAATGTATGGCACACGAGACGCCTGTCTGAGTGGACTAATCCATTGCGGATGCCGCTGGGATAGCACACCAGTATCACCGGTAGTACATTTACAGTTAATTACCATAATTTCTCATCTACAATGTTTGTGTGGTTATGGCAATTTCTGTTTCCTGTGGAAATGTCGTAAAATAGGCCTACCCAATTACTTCTTATCCCATGCACAAATATCCTACAGCTGTGTCAGTCTGTCCGCATCTCACCAGCCCAGGATATGGCCCAGAATATTTTATACAATGTTGCAAGTTTGCTAGCTCGGACCAAATGAATAGTTGATACAATGTTTCAAGTTCCTTACAGACAGGCCATGTGTAGCCAATGTGATTTATAGGATATTTATTTTTATCAGGATATTTTCTACCTGCGGGCTGCAATGTTTTTGTTTGTTGGTTTTTTACATATTGGCAATGGCGATAGTTACTTTTAGATTTGTATCATTTTCATTTAGATAGAATATTGATTAACCACATGACATTGATTCTGAGATATATAGACTTTATTACAACTTAAATTGTGCATATGTAAATCGTAACTGGCATGCAGTAGAAATGGTAGGATAACTTGGCACTCCAAATGGAAAAGGTTACTGACCGCAGGTGTAGCCTATTACCGTCTTCTGCTTCTGGTTAGGCTATCTTGATCTCTGGCTCCCGCTTAAGTCATTTGTTTCTTAATTTTTAATCACAGTGCTTAAAGCATCAGACAAGCTCAGTAGCCAACATATAGTTTTCATTCAAACATATGTTGTGTCTATATATGGAAAAATGCATGTTTTAAAATTCCGACTGGTCATAAGAACAGACTACTTTCGGTCAGTCAAGATTTTAGTCGGAGACAGCCCTAATACACAGTGTATAAGTCTTCACCAGTAGTACTCATTCTGCCTCCCGTGAGATGCTACACCACAATGCCACGGGGCCAGGGGAATGGGCACTGGGCTGGGTGGTTCCTTAGGCGCTCTGTAATTATACTGTACAGCAGATGTTCACATAGGAGTGTGTGAGAGCATATGGTTGTGGAGTGGGATTACTCTGTCTCAATCTCAAGTTACTTGTTTCACATTTCAACTGGGCCCTAATTTCTAGATGCATGACTACCGGTACTAACTATGTTATAACATACTTGGTGACACTCTCTCTGTTCTCCCATCAGTTTTGTCTGGCCAAAGTGGAGAAGGAGCAGTATGAGAAGGAGCATCCAGACGCTCAGCAGGACATCCTGAAGAAAGAGGCCGTAGGATTGCCTGTCTACACACGCACTGGGACCGGAGGTGAGAATACAGAGAATACAGTCGACACATGGTTGGAACACACACACCTTGGATTTAAAGTTGATGATTGAGCAGGTATATTGGTATGTTCTCCACAGCCGTCCGGTACTGTGACCACTGTCAGGTGATCAAACCCGACCGCTGCCACCACTGCTCCACCTGTGACATGTGAGTTCAGTTCGTTCTGTCTCTATGGGGTTCAGATGAGATGCACCACTGGATTTTATGTGGGGTCTTTTTAGATGCTTCAACTCCAAAGTAATATACTGTTTTCTTCTTTCCCTTGTTTTTTTGTGCTCTTTCTCTCTCTCTCTCTCTTCTCTCTTTCTGTCTCTCTCTCTCTCTCTGTCTCTCTCTCAGGTGTGTACTGAAGATGGATCATCACTGTCCATGGTATGTAACAGCTCAGTCCGTTCTTGTAATTTAGATGCTTAGCAACAGTACACTCCTTTTGTGTGTGAAGTTCTTTGTTCATACTGACTTGATAGTGATTGGATCAGTGGAGAGTTTAATCCTCTCAATTCTACTGCATATTTGATCTGTCTGACATTTTTACTTGATGAAGTCACTGTTTTGTCTAGTACAGCAATGGAAAAGGGATTACCCAGCTCTCAAACAGATAATTCTGTAGACTTTGTCATCACTGTATTTGATACAGATTAGAGAATAGAGGCAACTAGTGGAGAAGGCAGCAGGAGCCACATTGACTGATTAATTTACCCATCTCTCTCTGTTTCTTGCTCAGGGTGAATAACTGTGTTGGATTTTCGAACTACAAGTTCTTTGTCTTGTTTCTGGCCTACTCCATGCTGTATTGTGTGTTTATCGCTGCTACTGTTCTGCAGTATTTCATAAAATTCTGGACAGTAAGTACTACTAAGTAATACTCTAGCTTCCTTTAATTTCTTCCCTAGCCAGAGCTTAGTGGTTGAGTGTAAACACTGACAGCAGTAAGATCCCTGATCGCATGTTCCAATTAGCCAATACCCAAATCCTCTACATAATCCACCTCAATTTGAGCAGTCTGCATGTCAGATTTATTTTTATATCTAATCGCTGTAAAATAGTTGCACACATTTCTCCACTAACAATCTGTCTCTAATACTTTGCCTAAAGCATTGCCGAAGGAGATCTGTTGGGGATTGTCCTCAGGTAAAATGCAAGATTGTCACCATCTGATCGTCATGGTTAGTTAAAAAGTAAGGTTGAACTTCTTTCAATAGCCTATTGCCACTAATGGCAAAGTCACAATAAGGTAAGCTAGAGAAGCTCCACCCATAATGGCATTCACAGGCCTTTTGTCTGATGTACAAGTCGCTGTTGAGGGATTCTCTTCAGTATGTGTCACTCTTGTCTTGCAGCATAAGCTGTTGTCTGTTCCTCCTTGAGTGTTAAGACTGGGCTTCTGTCCTTGTCTGTGTTGTATGCTGCCTTGCCTGTGACAATGAATGCCCACTGTCATCTTGGCCAACTGAGGCCCAGTGTGGAGTTGGACAGGATTGGTTGTTTGGCATGTCTTATTTTGCATATTGAATTCACAGACAACCAAAGGTCTGTACTGTATGTAGTACCTGCTGGGGTCATTCACTGAACTGTCATGTACGCTCAGATTCTGCTTCTCCAGAATGAGGTCATTGTCATTTACAACTGACTGATCCTGTGTGTCTGTGCACATCCTGTGTGTCTGTGCAGAAGGTTAACATTACTACTGTATGGTTCTGTTGAAAAGTATGACATCACTAACGGCTCTCCTCTCTCTTCCCTCTCAAGAATCAGCTGCCCGACACTCACGCCAAATTCCACGTGTTGTTTCTGTTTTTTGTGGCGGCAATGTTCTTCATCAGCATCCTGTCGCTTTTCAGCTACCATCTCTGGCTTGTGGGAAATAACAGGACCACCATAGGTAGCTGCCATGCCTCACCATGCTGTAACACAGAACATCTCATCCACTATTGTCTTCATTGATTGTTGACAACATTTTATCATTGTTTGTCATAGTATAAGTTTATGTATTGGTTTTTATTTCAGAGGCTTTCAGGGCTCCTGTCTTCAGAAATGGCCCAGACAAAAATGGCTTCTCTCTGGGCTTCAGTAGGAACGTGGTGGAGGTGTTTGGAGACCAGAAGAAGTACTGGATGTTTCCCATCTACACCAGGTGAAAACACCAAGGCTACTATCTACCTATTCTTTTGGAGTTTTAGAATTGTTTTTTTTAAGTGGACCACAAAACATTTCAAATACTTAGGGTGCTTAATAAGTGAAAAATATATAAAGAACTTGATCCCATCATTCACCAATATGAAAGCAGACCTAATTAAATGGAACAATCTTCACAGAAATCTAAGCGGTAGAATTAACCTTTTCAGAATGGAATGGCTCCCAAAGTATAGTTATTCTCGGTAATGCGAATTACCCCACCGAAGTATACTAGGTCATAACAGACTGTATATGGGCAAATAAAACTGCTAGAATAAAAAGTAACATTTTCCAAATGTTTAACATTCCAGACTTGGAATTGTATCAACTTGCCTCTCAAGGCTTTTGCTTGCGACATATAGTTAAATGCATTAAAGAGGGAAAATGGGTACATTTTGAAGATGCACATGTTCACACCAGAATCTTTTTACGTGTCTTATTTTCAAAGGAAAAAGCTAAGAACATTAACAACTTCATAGTTAAGAACAACATGGACATTTTTTACGTATTCTACAAAAACCAATATGACCTCCTAAAAACACAAGCCCATCGAACAGTCCTTGGATAGCTTTTCAGAATTCACCAATAAATAAATTGGTCCACATGTAAATCTAAAGTCATAGAAACACACATATTTCCATGACAGCATTACAAAGCAATTTTGGATTGACTAATGTAGATATTTTAAAATGCATGCAACTTAAAACGTATCACAATGTCTATTTGATATTTTGGACAACAGAGCAATCTTGAGGGAATCCTATTTGAGTCAGAACAGGATGTTCATATGATGGGTAAGATATACAAGCCTATCCAACTGACAAAAACTATTGGAACTAAAACTGAAAAATAACTGATATTGGCACAAGATGGAGGGAATGTTGGAACATAACTAACGAAATGACAGTTAGTGAAAATGTAGGCTTAATCCAGTATAAACTAATGTATTAAATTTATTATACAAGAGACAAAATTCACAAATTCTACAGCATAACTGCAGAGTCATGTCTTAAGTGTAAAACTAACAATGAGGCAATAATCCAATGCCTTCTGGGATTGTTTTGAAGTCCAAAAGTTAGGGGCGGATTGAGAAAGTTGGCTGTCAGAAGTATTAGTGTAAATGTACTTTTACAGTGAGATACCCAATGGGTTGGACAATACTTTTCTCGTCAGTCACCTTGACAAAACGTATACGTAACCTGGAAATAAACCAATCCTCCGTTGTTAACACAATGGAAAGTTCAAGTGCTTTATTATCTAAATGTTGAAAGTGCGTGGGCGACGGAGGGAAACAAAAGGGTGCAGTTTGAGGCCATGTGGCAGAGAGTGATAAGGGCTCTGGAGATGCAGGTGTGATGTTATTTGTATGTTTTGTATTGTTTAAAAAAGCATTTTAAAAAGTTTTAATCTAATTATTATAGTAATTAGAAACTTAGTGCAGGGTTTAAATACCAAATGCCCCCCCCCCCTGTTCTCTCTCTCCTCCCCCTTTCTCTCCGTTAGTCATGGTGATGGACACAGTTTTGTCACCCGGTTGCTGACCTTAGATCCTGAGCAAATAGCTGTGGGCCTCCAGATCAACGGCAAAAGGTTATTTATGTTTTCTCGGGTTGATTTATTTATTTCCTGATTCAGTAAAATGATCTCACCTAATTCATTAAATTAATCTCTGCCTTGTCCTCCAACAGCTCTGTAGATGGTCTGGCAAGCCCCAAGCACATCCTTGGCAACAACATTAACCACATTGAGGGCCATCAGGATGGTATGTAGATTCCCCATAGATATCCTGTAATGTCAAGTAGCCATGTGTCTGTGTGCTGCCTGACCCTAGAACCCTTGTGTTTCAGACGTAGCCCAGACGGTAACTGTGACAATGGAGAGTGAATCATAGACAGGTAAGCCTATAGATGAGTTCCGCTGAAGTGCGCGTGTTTCCTGCAGACCTTAGAGTGGAAACTGATGACCACCAGGTGGCTCAAATGGCCAGTTTACATGTCTGCCAGGAGACAACTGAGCCATTAACTGTGATGCCTTACAACCAGCAGCATCTCTGTCTCTACAGAAACCAGCCTTTTATCACATGCAGTACCCCTACTACCATGGACAAAATGTCAAGTAAACGCTCTCGAATAGCCGTCATCCTTTCTATTGTCGTTCTTATGACCACCAAACAGCATCCCTGTTACCATGGACAAACCCTGGACTGTCATGGACACGACATCTGTCACCAGAGCTTTAATCAGCTTTCAGTTTCCATCCTCACCAAACGCATGCAGATGCGTTTTCTTTGTTGCTAACCAAAAACGCACAACAATATTTTTGTTGGTAACTATTATTAATCTCTGGAACTGCTCTGTTATTCAAGCCAAAAAAAAGAATACTCTTTGCACTAGGTCAGATAAGTGCAGGAAAATAATTGCTTTACAGTTATACGCCTCCGTCAAATCAGTATTCACTTGCTTTATTGGAAAAATGAAGAGGTCACTGTGTCTTAGCACAGAAAATGTGTTAGTGGCTTTGATTTGATTAAACCCAGAGGATACAATGTGGTGTCTTGAGGCCCTGAAGGTCATGAGCACTACTGTCTCAGTTGATTGTAGCGTGTGTTTACTTTACACTTGAATCCTGTGACGGGTGCTAAGCATATCCATTGATTTCAATAGGACAGTAGGTTTATATGAACCACGGCGTTGTAGGACCCTATGTCTCTCCCAAAATCCTCTCCTGCTCTGCATCATCGGAACTTAAATGTGCATTGTGCCTTCAGTACAGTATGGAAGAACAAAGGTATAGTACAGTGCCATAGTTGACCGTAGCATGGTGTAATAGCTTTACAATTTATACAGATGGAAATGGAACCCGGAGAGCCCGCTTTTTCATAGGTGTGATATCAGAGGTGTATAATTCATTAACATTGGACAGCATTGTTATTCCATTAAGTATTTATTTTCAAGGTTTCTTTTAAGTTTCCGATTTTCCATTGTTTATTTTTGCTATTGTCTGCATTGCCATGTTGTTTTCAGATATGTAGCGTTTTTTAAACTGAGTTTATGAAGATTAAGGTATCTGTGAAGTCATCACTTTCGTTCGCGAGAGGGGACTTCGACACATTTCACAGGAAAGTGAGATTAATTGTTTGATGTCAGAGTTCTATCTTTGAGAATAAGGAATTGCTATTTGTGTTCACTTTATGCAATTCCTGACTTCTCAATCTGATGAATGGCATACATATGGAGAAAAACGGAAGGCTTTGAACAAAATATTTTTAAAGCACATTTTACATCACAAATGCTGCTTTCTTTGATTATTATTGCTGTTTTCTTATTATTTGATTGTTTTGTCGTGGACGATGTACAATGTTGAGCATATACATAAATATTTAATGTACTGAACCAGATTTGTTAATACCAGTAGGCCAGTTTCCATGTGTAGTAGTCCCTGGGAATGTTACTGTTCTGCTGTAGTAAATCATGCCAGGATGCTCATAGACCACCAAGAGGAGGCGAGAGCTAGACATCAACCTCTCAATGGACACTTTTTATTATTTTTGTATTTTTTTAATTCAGAATATTTGTGATCGAGTTTCTCAATTTCCAACTGACTATGATCCATGTGGTTTTTAGGAGAGTTGTTTGGAATTTGCAAGCGGTTTGTTTACTGGATGCATAAATGTTTGTATAACATCCTATCGTGGAGGAATGTAGAGTGAGAGCATTGTGACTAACCAGAAATCCTAACTTTCTCATTTTAAATGAATGCCATAGAAGTATTTTGTGCTACATTGTATATTCACAAAATCTGTTGATGGTAAATCATGGACCAATTTCCTGTTATTTTTTTTTTTAAATAATATCTTATTTTTTTATTGAAGCTGTTTTGCATGTTAAGTATTTTCTCACTATTTGTACTACCCTGTCAGCCAGTTTTGGTTGTTCATGTTTTTTTTTTATATATAATCTAAATGTGGAAATAATTTGCACAAAGTTCAATAATTTTTTTATTTTGTAGATAAATACACTGTATTAATGTGTACATTTTAACAATAAATACTGTTTTCAGTGCATTCATGCTTGATTAATGCACTTCTACGTTGTTAGAAACAATGTTGGTTGCCTAGATCGTCCCATTACAACAAGGGTAGGGCCTGCTAAATGTTGGATACCGTCTGATTTAACATTTTAGTTAGACCACTTTATATGATGAGAGCAATGCGCAAAAATAAGCCACTGTCATGTCATAAGTCACTTGGCAAATCTTCAGCAAACGTGAGGGCAAGGTTTAGCAATATAAGACTATTCACACATTGTGGGGTCAACGAACGAGGTGTCAGTGACAGATGCATGGAAAATCACAGCATTCACTGTTACATATTTTTTTATTTCACCTTTATTTAACCAGGTAGGCTAGTTGAGAACAAGTTCTCATTTACAACTGCGACCTGGCCAAGATAAAACAAAGCAGTTCGACACAACTCGACAGAGTTACACATGGAATAAACAAACGTACAGTCAATAATACAATAGGAAAAAGTCTATATACATTGTGTGCAAATGAGGTAGGATAAGGGAGGTAAGGCAATAAATAGGCCATAGTTGTGAAATAATTACAATATAGCAATTAAACACTAGAGTGATAGATGTGCAGAAGATGAGTGCAAGTAGAGATACTGTGGTGCAAAGGAGCAAAATAAATAACAGTATGGGGATGAGGTAGTTGGATGGGCTATTTACAGATGGGCTATGTACAGGAGCAGTGATCTATGAGCTGCTCTGACAGCTGGTGCTTAAAGTTAGTGAGGGAGATATGAGTCTTCAGCTTTGTGATTTTTGCAATTTGTTCCAGTCATTGGCAGCAGAGAACTGGAAGGAACGGCAGCCAAAGGAGGAATTGGCTTTGGGGATGACCAGTGAAATATACCTGCTGGAGTGCATGCTACGGGTGGGTGCTGCTATGGTGACCAGTGAGCTGAGATAAGGCAGGGCTTTACCAAGCAAGGACTTATAGTTGACCTGGAGCCAGTGGATTTGGTGATGAATATGAAGCGAGGGCCAGCCAACGAGAGCATACAGGTCGCAGTGGTGGATAGTATATGAGGCTTTGGTGACAAAACAGATGGCACTGTGATAGACTGCATCCAATTTGCTGAGTAGAGTGTTGGAGGCTATTTTGTAAATGACATCGCCGAAGTCCAGGATTGGTAGGATAGTCAGTTTTACAAGGGATGTTTGGCAGCATGAGTGAAGGATGCTTTGTTGCGAAATAGGAAGCTGATTCAAGATTTAATTTTGGATTGGAGATGCTTAATGTGAGTCTGGAAGGAGAGTTTACAGTCTAACCAGACACCTAGGTATTTGTAGTTGTCCACATATTCTAAGTCAGAACCATCCAGAGTAGTGATGCTGGATGGGCGGGCAGGTGTGGGCAGCAATCGGTTGATGAGCATGCATTTAAGAGCAGTTGGAGGCCACGGAAGGAGAGTTGTATGGCATTAAAGCTCGTCTGGAGGTTAGTTAACACAGTGTCCAAAGAAGGGCCAGAAGTATACAGAATGGTGTCGTCTGCGTAGAGGTGGATCTGGGAATCACCAGCCGCATGTATACATCATTGATGTATACAGAGCAAATAGTCGGCCTGAGGATTGAACCCTGTGGCACCCCCATAGAGACTGCCAGAGGTCCGGACAACAGGCCCTCCGATTTGACACACTGAACTCTGTCTGAGAAGTAGTTGGTGAACCAGGCGAGGCAGTCTTTTGAGAAACCAAGGCTGTTGAGTCTGCCGATAAGAATGTGGTGATTGACAGAGTCGAAAGCCTTGGCCAAGTCAATGTATACGGCTGCACAGTATTGTCTCTTATCGATGGCAGTTATGATATCGTTATTTATAACACTTTGTTTTAGAATGAATTGTTTGGCTTGGACAAAAAAGTGGCAGTTTTAGAAGTTTATCTCTGCATGGTTATGGCATTGAAGTGAAACCAGTTTATATCTCAAGGACTCACAGGAATGTGATTGTCCCTTCCAATTGCATCAGGGTTTTAGAGTGTGACAGTGTCTACTGTGGGGGAATGAATTCTCTGCTATCCACCTGACTCACTTGAGTGTGTGCAGATGGAGAAAAATGTGTGAGAAGCCCACGTCTATGGAGAAGTCACACATGACTCGATCTACAGGTGTCTGTAGGCGAAGCAAGTTTACATTTAAATGCATGGCTTCTTTTTTATTCAGATTGTATTTTATGCTACCTGTCTGTCTCTCATACTCACTCGTCCTTTTCTCCTTCTCTCCATTCCTTTTCTCTTTATTCCTTTTCTCTTTCTCTCCTTTTCTCTCCATCTCTTACTAAACCTCTCTGTTTGACTGTAATCCATCCATCCAGGTCTGTTTTCGGATCATCTTTCACCTTCTCCCTTCACTTAATTTGTAACCGGGTAAATTGATTAGACCTAATTGTCTCACCCTACATACTAAAATCATGGTTATCTTCGCTCAAATGCCATTATGAAGTTGAGTGATGATGAGACCATCTACATGTAGCCATTAGCTACAGCCCACTGCCGGAAAGTCTTTATTCTAGCTTCTGTATATGGGGACAGAGTTTTAGGGATCCAACTAAATCGATTTAGCTTTAAAGGGATGGTTTATTGTTTTGAAATTGTTAGAATTTGAAAAAAGGTGTTAGTTATCCTCAACACTCTTGCTGGTCTCATTTCATGTCATTACTGGTGAATGTTTTCATGACTAAAAGTTACACAGATACACAACAGATGGGGTACGTGACGAAAAACACAGTGAAGGCAACGAAATAGTGACATTAACAGAGAGACAGTAATTCGATTGGCAGAACACTGAAATTGAATGGCTCCAGATAATCAGAGAGAGAGAGAGAGAGGTGATATTTTGTATATAAACCCACAACCTTTAATATTGATGGCTGAACAATACAATACCCACTGGGCAAGAACTGGTTGAATCAACATAGTTTCCACGTCATTTCAACAACAAAAAATATATGTGACGACATTGAATCAACGTGGAAAGCTGATTGGATTTGAAAAAATGTCACCAAACTATTAATCTAAATCCAATTACATGGTGAAATGTGTTGTTGATTTCACGTTGAATTCAGGACGGCAAATGGAAATCAAAACCAGAAGATGGACTGACTGTGGGTATTTATTTTCTACTTGGATTCATTTGGTAATATGTTAACTCGAGCATGCTTACCCAACCCCTTTCATTCCTGTATGTTGGCTGGCAAGAAACGATACACCCCAATCAAAGTTCATTCTCCTGAAATGTAAATGTGTGCTGAATCAAATCAAATCTATGGGAAAGTAATTCCACTGAGAGTTACAGGAGCCTAATGTGGGTCATTGGGCTCCCCTTGATAAGGAAGGTTGCTCAATAAATACAGTAGTTCTAAGATTTGAATGAAATACAGTTATCTGCCATTCTCTATGCGAAGGTGGTCTCATTGACTCGTTGGAAAATCGGCAGATTTCACTGAGCAAACAACTTACTCATCATCAGTCAGAAGTTAATTGCGGGGGAAAGTTCAATATCTATTGCTGCCTGCTTCCTCACTCCTCATATAACTGCAGTCAGTGGGCAAGAGATACATCACTGGTAGTTTATTTTCTGCATATTCTCACAACCTGGCTGTAAGTCCTTACATTACCGACTTCAACTGACTATGGACATGGAAGAGGCTCTCAACAGCACCATCCATCCAAGCTGTTTAGAAGAACCTCCGCTGGCTATCGATGTCATAAAGCGTGAGTTACCCAGATTACCTTATCTATCCGTTTGTAGATAGTGTTTCATTATAAAGTTGTAATTGTGAAAGCGAATTTCACTACAAATTGTACAAAACAGTTTTTGGGATGCAGACTGTTTCTTTTGCATGTTTGACTTCATTGATTCAACATACTCATTGATATGTGAAACAAATAATATGAATAATAATAATAATAAATGATTATGTCTTGGTCTTCTATCATTCATTTGTACCTGACATGTCAAGCATCCCAAGGCAAAACAGGAGTTCCAGAAGTATGATAATATAGTAGGGTTATATTAGAAGTGACTGTTAGGCTATATCATTATTTTCTCAAATGTGTGTGATAACTACACCGTGGCCATTGGCATGGCAGAAATGTGACTGACTGGGTCTCTGGCACACAACAAGACTGTATTAGCCCGTTGAGCTAAAGCTCAGGTGTTAGCTCTGGATGTATTCAGGTCTCCGGTGTTATGCCGAAAAACGAATTTCCTTAATTTTGTTGCTAGTCAAATACTTTCTGTGGCACACGCCAGAGTCAAATACTTTCTTTTGAAGGAACTTCATGTCAGGATAGGCAACTGAATGTTGTTGTTCACTAAACAATCTCTGATACACAGACAAGACCAATAAAACAGATTCTGAATGAAATGGAAGGCTACAGTCTAATCCAGGCTGATTGGAGGGACAGCATTTCACTCTGCTCATCAATACATCTCCATGTGTAGGCCACATATATGCATGTTTGGTTTCTCTAAAGTCATTTTTCTGTTCTGAGAAATATGATGGCTCATTTGATAAGAATGACAAATAACTTGCATGGCCTTTCATCCTTTCATATTCAGTCAACATCTCTTCAAGGGTGGTTTATTGTTTCTGTAGATAGCCTCGATCTCAGTCCATATGAAACTAATCAAGGATGCATTTAGACAGCTGGATTTGCACTGGGCCGAGTGAAGTATTGTCGGGATCTCATCAGCACTCAACCTCAAAAGAGGCTGAATGAAATGGTTTGGAGGCTGTTTCACAAATGCTGTTGTGTCCATGGGGATGCTGTCAGGGCATTGATCTATCCTCAAGAGAGGTTGTTGTTGCCAGGGGCTTCTACTGACCTATACAACCTCTCTCTCTCTCTCCCTTCTGATCCCCTTACTCTCTCCCTTAACTAGAGCTGGATGTCTTTGGTGTGGCTCTGTACTCCATGCTGACCCTCATGTCTACGCTGTCCCTACTGCTCTACCTGGAGGAGTGTGTGTTTATCTATAGAAAAGTCCCATCTCCTAAGAAGACAACTATTATGTGGGTCAATGGTGCTGCACCGGTAAGAAGTCAGCTCCCTGTCTCCTCTGGCCTTCACCAGATACAATTGAATGCAATAAGTACTGCCAGTGGATCTCTGTGGTTATAGCTACACTGTCTGGACTGGATGAGTATATAGTCTCGTTAATTGTTATTTTATTGTGTTACTTTTTATCATATTTTTTACTTTCATTTATTTAGTAAATATTTTCTTTATTCTATTTCTTGAACTACATTGTTGGTTAAGGGCATGTAAGTAAGCATTTCACCTGCACACACCTGTTGCATTCTGCGCATGTGACAAATACAATTTGATTTGATTTGACGAGCGACTGAGAAAGCAGTATATCACTGTGGTTATACACAGCTAAATTGCCTACATGGAGATCACAAACATATGTTTGGGTGTTAAGGTCCAATGCAGACGTTTTTATTTGAATTTCAAATCCTTTCTGGGTAACAATTAAGTACCTTACCGCGATTGTTTTCTATTAAAATGGTCAAAAATAAACAAAAATAGCTTCTTAGCAAAACATATTTATTTTGCTAGGACTGTCTGGGAGTGGTGAGGGGAAATCTGAAAAGGAGGTGTTATTGGCAGAGGGATTTGGAACTGTCATTCTTGTTGGTATATTAACTAATTTACCGGCTGGTGATGTCACCAGGCAGGTTAAAACTCCATCCCACCAAAACAGGCTGAAATTTCAGGTGGTCTTTTCAAGCAGCTCTTACACGAAAAGGGCATTATCCTAATTTTCACAAAAATGATTCCAACCTCATAGTGTGGAAATATATATAAAACACAGGATAATCACATTTTTGACTGCACTGGGCCTTTAACTTTTAGCTAAACTGTGAATGAGAATGTCTGTCATTCTATGATCATACAGTATTTTCTTCATCACTTTATATGAATGGGAACCATGTGGATGATGAATGTTATGGCTAAAAGTAACATTCTGTTTCTGTCTCAGGTCATTGCCACCATGGCTTGTTTTGGGATGTGGATACCAAGGGCTACCATGTTTACAGATATGACGTCCAATTCGTAGGTTTCCTCTCACCAACACACTACTTACTACTCTCTCTCTCTCTCTCTCTCTTTCACATACCCTTCTATGAACGCATAAACAATTTGACTATACTGCACTAAGTAGATGCAGTGCTCTTTCACCTGTAGTAATGGGCTGACAGGAAGCCATAGTAAGGAGTACTGACATAAACGGGAGGAGGCTTTTTATGAATGCACTCAACTATGTGACCACAGTTTAACCACTCTCTTAATCATTACACTGTGTTAGAGATCATCCCCAGAGAGTTGGGCGCCTAGGAAGAAAAAATGAAGGGAATTACATTTTTAGCGAGTTGAAAAGCAAATCCTGTGCAGAAAATGCAGGCTAGACATTCGGCAAAACAATACTCCTATGCATCTGGTTGGCATAAGGGCTCGATTCAATCCCTATCGCAGAAGATCCGTACTATAGCACGATTTAAATTGAGTGGTATAGCACAATTGTAATTTAGCATTTACCGTAAACGCAGTCTCCGCAAATGCGGGAACATTGCCTTTAAATGTAAATCGTGCTTATGCAGCAGATCAGAGATCATCCCACATCCCCAGAGAGCTGGAAGGGACAAATTCAGGAAATGATACAAACAAGCACAAACAAACGTTTTTGGGACACAAACAAAAGTTGAGTGGGCAGACTAACTGGTTTTGAAGGCTGGTGACACACACTTGTTATGTGTGTACAATGTATCTAACAATTTACAAGTAAAACCTCTCCTTTTCTCTATAGGTACTTTGCAGTGGTGGTGTATAAGATCTTGGTTCTGATGATAGAGGAGAGTGGGGGTAGTGAGGCCTTTCTGAAGAGCAATGCCCAGAAAACCTTCAAGATCAGTGTAGGACCCTGCTGCTGCTGCTGTCCCTGCTTGCCACGCGTTCCAGTCACACGGTAACCGGAACAACCCACTGGGAAAGAACTGGTTGAATCAACTTGTTTCCATGTCATTTCATCCCAAAAATATCAATGTGATGACATGGAAAACTGATTGAATTTGCAAAAAATCATCAATGTATTTTCTATTTTTTTTCCACCCAACTTTTAGCTTAAATCTAATGACATTGTGACCTTTTTAGTCGATTTCACATTGAATTCATCTTAGTTGACAAGTAATCCAAATGTAAATCAAAACTAGATGACATCTGTGACCAGTGGGATGATGATTCATACTCAGGTCACACTTGGGCCAGAAGATTCATTGTGGTTAGAACATGTTAATAACGCTGGTCTGTTTTCATTCAGGTACATGTTATTCTTGCTGAAGCTGGGGGCTCTTCAGTATGCTATCTTAAAGACAGTCCTCTCAATTGTGTCCATAATATTGTGGACCAACGGCAACTTTGATCTTTCTGATGTAAGTAACTGTCCTCCTTTCTGTGAAAATCTTCTCAGCAACAACAAACATCCCCTTTACATCTTAAGCTTCAAACTGAGCTTGGTGTCATTCCATTGATTCCACTATTCAATGCCTACCCTCTTTAACCTTTCTCCATGTCTCGATGTTTAGCTGGAGATCACAGGCACGGCTATTTGGATCAACCCATTTATAGGTGTTCTCACCATCATCTCCCTCTGGCCTGTCGCCATCATGTTCATGAACATATGCAACACACTGCGCAGCATCAGGATCATACCTAAATATGCCATGTACCAGGTGAGTCTGTCCATGTCCTACTGCACAAAACAGATAGTCCAGGAACTGCCTGCTCAATGCCGTTGGTGAAATTACATCAGCTTCTGTCATTTCCTTAGTCCTAGACTTGAGTTTTTAGGAATGTTGTGTAGTGTCTGATTCAGTGTGGCCGTGTCCATTTCTGCATCCCAGTATTATATGCATCTCCATGATGTCGCTGGTTATGTGTCCATAGTTGGTGCTGGTGCTCAGTCAGCTGCAGACGGCCATCATTAACATCCTGGCCTTGGATGGAACCATCGCCTGCTCCCCGCCATTCTCCTCTAGTGCCCGTGGTACCAGTAAGTGACAGAATAGCTCCAAACTAGCCAAACGAGAGTCATTACTTGATCAATATGAAGTCCATGTCCACCAACTCTGTCTGTCTGTCTGGTCTGATCTGGTCTGGTCTGATCTGGTCTGGTCTGGTCTGGTCTGTCTTGTCTTTCTGTTTGGTCTGTCTGTGTGTGTGTCTATGTGTCTGTCTGCAGTGTTGAGTCAGCAGCTAATGATCTTGGAAATGTTCATCATTACCCTGGTGACACGGGCGTTGTACCGCCGTACCTATGACTCTCTTCCCACCGACCCCCACGAGACCGACAACGACCAGAACAGCAAGATCAGCCTGCAGGCCCCAGAGGGGGAGCACACTGTCTGAGAGATTGGGGTTGAGTGAGAGGGAGAGTGGTGGTGTGTGTGTGTGCGTGTGTGCGTTAAAGAAAGAGAGAGGGACTCTCTACCAAACATTTACACTATTGTTTTACTTGTATATTAATTTTGTTTTGATGGTGTGATACTGTATATTCTGCTGTTCTAGTTGTTGGTTAGTCTTGATCACTCTCCTTGGTCAGCCCTTACACAGCCTGGAGGTGTGTTTTACGTCATTGTCCTGTTGAAAAACAAAATTATAGTCCCACTAGCGCAAACCAGACGGGAAGGCGTCTGCAGAATGCTGTGGGGGTCATGCTGATTAAGTGTGCCTTGAATTTTAAATAAGTCAGTGACAGCGTCACCAGCAAAGCACCCCCACACCATCACAACTCCTCCTCCATGCTTCACAGTGGGAACCAATTGCGGAGGGTTGAACCAAAAATCTCAAATTTGGACTTCAGACCAAAGGACAGATTGCCACTAGTCTAACATGTTTCTTGGTTTCTTGGTGTATGAGATTAAACTTACTGTATATTAAAAGTTTACCTGCATTATGCTGAATATAATATTAGAACATATACCTCAAACAACATGTCTGTCCCATCCATATTTCCTCAAGTTGCCTCAGCTCTCAACACAGCTATGTGGAGTTTGGTGTGTGAGGGTGTTGGAAAGAGATGGAGTTTATAAACAAAAGTGGGTTAATGGGGGTGTGAAATATGTATTTTGTATTCATATCAATAAATATTGTTGGGGATCTGCTCTGACTCCAGTACACCTGTCTCCACTCACATAATCAGATACACCCACACAGAGAGAAGGAGAGAGCACTGGGGGAGTGGCAGGTTAGGGAGACACAGGATGAGAAGTAGAGGGCGGGGGCAGGGGCAGATGTAACAGGGTGTCAGGTAAGGTAGAAGTGATATGATCCTTAACTAGCCTCTGAAAGCACTTCATGAAGACAGAAGTGAGTGCTACGGGGCGATAGATATTTAGTTCAGTTACCGTTCCTTTCTTGATGAAGACAGTGCTACTACTGGGCGATAGATATTTAGTTCAGTTACCGTTCCTTTCTTGGGTTACATCGAAACCTGAAATAATATTCTATTTTTCTCCCTCGTCAATGTCTATAAAGCCATTTCTGGATTGGTGAGTATAGAAAGAAGTTCTGCAAGAGTTTAAATATCATGGAACAGATATGGTATAGTGTTGCCACTGTGTTGAAAATAAGACGGGTGGCTTTTACTCTATGACAGTTCCATGGTAATAGAGTGATGCTGAGACCCATTTTTTCACTTTAAAAAAATATATTTTTAACAATTGCCACTGAAAATGTCTCTAAAACACATTTACTTGAGGAACAGTATTGATGGAAAGTTTGGTATAATGCCATTCATAATCTCCCAAGCAGTTGCCTTATCAAGCAGTGATGCAGCCAATCAAGATGCTCTGAATAGTGTAGCTGTAGAACTTTTTGAGGATCTGAGGGCACATGCCAAAATCTTTTCAGCCTCCTGAGGGTAGAAGAGGCATTGTCGTGCCCTCTTCACAACTGTGTTGGTGTGTTTGGACCATGATAGATCCTTAGTGATGTAGACACAGAGGAACATGAAGCTATCAACCCACTCCACTACATCCCCATCGATGTGAATTGGGCGTGCTTGGCCCTCCATTTAATGCGGTGCATGATCAGCTCATTTGTCTTGCTGATGTTGAGGGAGAAGATGTTGTCCTGGCACCACACTGCCAGGTCTCTGACCTCCCTATAGGCTGTCTCATCATCGCCGGTGATCAGGCCTACCACCTTTGTGTCGTCTGCAAACTTAATTATTATGTTGGAGTCATGTGCTGCCACACAGTTGTGGGTAAACAAGGAGTACAGAAGGAGACTAAGCACGGACCCCTGAGGGGCCCCCATGTTGAGAGTTAGCGTGGCGATGTGTTGTTACCTACCCTTACCACACAAGGCCATCCCATCAGGAAGTCCAAGATACAGTTGCAGAGGGAGATGTTCAGTCCCAGGGTCCTTAGCTTAGGGATGAGCTTGGATGGCACTATGGTGTTGAATGCTGAGCTGTAGTCAGTGAACAGCATTCTCACGTAGATGTATATTTTGTCCAGGTGGGAAAGGGCAGTGTGGAGATGCAATAGAGATGGCGTTGTCTGTGGATCTGTTGGGGTGGTGTGTGAATTGGAGTGAGTCCAGGGTGTCTGGGATGATGGTGTTGAACAAAGCATTTCATGGCTACAGATGCAAGTGCTACGAGGGCCATAGTCATTTAGACATGTTACCTTGACGTTCTTGGGCACAGGGACTATTGTGGTCTGCTTGAAACATGTAGCTATTACATTTCCTGATGAAGACAGCTTGGCTGTCGAAACGTTGGTATTAAATTTTTGCATCTGAGCTCCAAGAGTGTGCGGCTTTCTTTTATTTTCACATTACATTTCAATAAACTAGAATTTAAGTCAGACTAAGTCAGTGGCACAGGTGGAATTATCCAAACAGAAGATACATCTCTTTCAAATGTTGATATTTGGTTGCGTTGACAACCAAACACTACTCAATATTACTTTTGAAATACAATATAGCCTATTAACTTGTCAACAAATTAATAAATTATACTGTATGTTGGATTCACATCTCCAACCAAAAATCAAAGTTAAAGAATGGGATTAAGCCAGTGGCTCAGATGGAACTATCCAAGCAGTAGATACAGCTCCTTTAAATGTTCATATTTGGTTGCATTTTCAACCAAACACAATTCAATATAACGTTTTCAATACAGTAAATAGCCTAAAGTTAAGGCCATCTTACAAACTAATGTAACAGTATTTATTCAACCTTAAAATGAGTAACACATCCATGGACACATTTTGAGGTTACTGTAACTATACATTTCTTCTTGTGTAATCATATAAAGTGTGCATGTTCAAGATAGCATGCATAGGTCATCACAGATCAGTGGAGATCTTCACAATTGCTGTAATAATCTGCGCAGTATCTCAAACGGCATTGATCACTTGCACCGTGTACATTCGGTTCTGATATTAGATGAAGCACAGTTGTATATTTAAGCAAAATATCAGGTACATCAAGAGCTTTGGGGAGCTGCTGGACTATGAGCACAAGGTGTCCAGCGAGTGAGTTGACATGTACACAGTGACACCAGTCACCCACCACATCTTCACCAGCACAAAGACTTCCGAGGGTCCTCACACCATATTTCTCTGTAACAGCTTTCTAGACATCCTGGTCAAAATCCATAACGGGCACAATGACGTGGTCTCCACCATGGCTCAGTGTGTCATACAGTACAAGCAAAAGTTTGGCTTTGACCTTTTCATCAGCAGCAACGCTTCTACATCTGCATAGCTTGCTGTTTGGGGTTTTAGACTGGGTTTCTGTATAACACTTTGTGACATCTACTGATGTAAAAAGGGCTTTATAAATACATTTGATTGATTCATTGAATACTTTCTGGGTGCTTCTACACCATAAGGATATCCTTCCGCATGCTCATCAACCAGCACTGTAAGTACACATCACCAGCCAATAAGCGTGTACAGTACTGTGGGCTTTTTATATGTGCGTGTCAGAAGTTCAGTCTAAAATCGTTCACTTATAGTGGATGTTATGACTTATAGTGGATGTTATGACTTACAGTGGATGTTATGATTTATAGTGGATGTTATGACTTACAGTGGATGTTATGATTTATAGTGGATGTTATGACTTATAGTGGATGTTATGACTTATAGTGGATGTTATGACTTATAGTGGATGTTATGACTTATAGTGGATGTCATGACTACAGTGGATGTTATGATTTATAGTGGATGTTATGATTTATAGTGGATGTTGTGACTTATAGTGGATGTTATGACTTATAGTGGATGTTATGACTTATAGTGGATGTTGATGAAGATCTTGATAAGATGATACTTTGTGTTACAGCACTCATTTTCGGTGATGACAGAACCACCTCCCATCCCAAGCACATTGGAAGTATTGATCCTACCTGCAACGTCCCTGAGGTGGTGAAAGGTAAGCAGAATTAAATTAAATTGATCCTAATCCTTGTCAAATGGTAACTTTGAGTCAGGCTGCATCTGGAAAACAACTTATTGAAGTAGTATTCAATGAAGGGTCTATGTTGTGTACACCCTCAGGTTGGTCAATGTTGAACACAATGCCACACACTGTAAGTCTTCTGTGTCTGTCCTGCTGCTTCTTGACTATTTACCCAATGTCCTGCTGCTTCATGACTATTTACCCAATGTCCTGCTGCTTCATGACTATTTACCCAATGTCCTGCTGCTTCATGACTATTTACCCAATGCTTCATGACTATGTACCCTTCATGCTTCTACTATGTACCCAATGTCCTGCTGCTTCATGACTATTTACCCAATGTCCTGCTGCTTCTATTTACCCAATGACTATGACTATTTACCCAATGTCCTGCTGCTTCATGACTATTTACCCAATGTCCTGCTGCTTCATGACTATGTACCCAATGTCCTGCTGCTTCATGACTATTTACCCAATGTCCTGCTGCTTCATGACTATTTACCCAATGTCCTGCTGCTTCATGACTATGTACCCAATGTCCTGCTGCTTCATGACTATTTACCCAATGTCCTGCTGCTTCATGACTATTTACCCAATGTCCTGCTGCTTCATGACTATTTACCCAATGTCCTGCTGCTTCATGACTATTTACCCAATGTCCTGCTTCTTCATGACTATTTACCCAATGTCCTGCTGCTTCATGACTATTTACCCAATGTCCTGCTGCTTCATGACTACCCAATGTCCTGCTGCTTTGACTATGTACCCAATGTCCTGCTGCTTCATGACTATTTACCCAATGTCCTGCTGCTTCATGACTATTTACCCAATGTCCTGCTGCTTCATGACTATTTACCCAATGTCCTGCTGCTTCATGACTATTTACCCAATGTCCTGCTGCTTCATGACTATTTACCCAATGTCCTGCTGCTTCATGACTATTTACCCAATGTCCTGCTGCTTCATGACATGACTATTTACCCAAATGTCCTGCTGCTTCATGACTATTTACCCAATGTCCTGCTGCTTCATGACTATTTACCCAATGTCCTGCTGCTTCATGACTATGTACCCAATGTCCTGCTGCTTCATGACTATCTCAAATCAAATCTAAGTTTATATGCCACGTGCGCCGAATACAACAGGTGTAGAACTTACAATGGAATGCTTATTTACAGGCTCTAACCAATGGTGTGACAAAAAGGTGTGTGTGTGTGTGTGTGTGTGTGTGTGTGTGTGTGTGTGTGTGTGTGTGGTAAGTAAAGACAGTAAAAAGACATTTGAAAAAAGAGTAGCAAGGCTATATACAGACACCTGATAGTCAGGCTTATTGAGGTGGTATGTACATGTAGGTATTGTTAAAGTGACTATGCATACATGATGAACAGAGAGTAGCAGAAATGTAAAAAGAGGGGTTGGCGGGTGATGGGACACAATGCAGATAGCCTGGTTAGCCAATGTGCGGGAGCACTGGTTGGTTGGGCCAATTTAGGTAGTATGTACATGAATGTATAGTTAAAGGGACTATGCATATAAGATAAACAGAGAGTAGCAGCAGCGTAAAAGAGGGGTTGGGGGGGCACACAGTGCAGATAGTCCGGGTAACCATATGTTTACCTGTTCAGGAGTCTTATGGCTTGGGGGTAAAAACTGTTGAGAAGCATTTTTGTCCTATACTTGGCACTCAGGCACTGCTTGCCATGTGGTAGTAGAGAGAACAGTTTATGACTGGGGTGGCTGGAGTCTTTCACCATTTTTAGGGCCTTCCTCTGACACCGCCTGGTGTAAGGGTTCTGGATGGCAGGCAGTTTTGCCCCAGTGAGGTACTGGGCCGTACGCACTACCCTCTGAAGTGCCTTGCGGTTGGAGGCCGAGCAATTGCCGTACCAGGCAGTGATGCAACCGGTCAGGATGCTCTCGATGTTGCAGCTATAGAACCTTTGGAGGATCTCAGGACCCATGCCAAATCTTTTTAGTTTCCTGAGGGGGAATAGGCTTTGTCATGCCCTCTTCACGACTGTCTTGTTGTGTTTGGACCAATCTAGTTTGTTGTTGATGTGGACACCAAGGAATTTGAAGCTCTCAACCTGCTCCACTACAGCCTCGTTGATGAGAATGGGGACATGCTGGGTGCTCCTTTTCCTGTAGTCCACAATCATCTCCTCTTGGTTACGTTGAGGGATAGGTTGTTATTCTGGCACCACCTGGCCAGGTCTCTGACCTCCTCTCTATAGGATGTCTCGTCGTTGTCGGTGATCAGGCCAACCACTGTTGTGTCGTCAGCAAACTTAATGATGGTGTTGGAGTTCTGCCTGGCCATGCAGTCGTGGGTGAACAGGGAGTACAGGAGGGGACTGAGCACGCACCCCTGGGGAGCTCCAGTGTTGAGGATTAGTGTGGCAGATGTGTTGCTACCTACCCTCACCACCTGAGGGCGGCCTGTCAGGAAGTCCAGGATCCAGTTGCAGAGGGAGGTTTTAGTCCCAGGTTCCTTAGCTTGGTGATGAGCTTTGAGGGTACTATGGTGTTGACGCTGAGCTGTAGTCAATGAACAGCATTCTCACATAGGTGTTCCTTTTGTCCAGGTGGGAAAGGGCAGTGTGGAGTGCAATAGAGATTGCATCATATGTGGATCTGTTTGGGCGGTATGCAAATTGAAGTGAGTCTAGGGTTTCTGGGATAATGGTGTTGATGTGAGCCATTACCAGCCTTTCAAAGCACTTCATGGCAACGGACGTGAATGCTACGGGTCTGTGGTCATTTAGGCAGGTTGCCTTTGTGTTCTTGGGCACAGGGACTATGGTGGTCTGCTTGAAGCATGTTGGTACAGACTCAATCAGGGACATGTTGAAAATGCCAGTTGGTCAGCACATGACCGGAGCACACGTCCTGGTAATCCGTCTGGCCTCGCAGCCTTGTGTATGTTGACCTGTTTAAAGGTCTTACTCACGTTGGCTACGGAGAGCGTGATCACACAGTCGTCCAGAACAGCTGATGCTCTCATGCATGCCTCAGTGTTGCTTGCCTTGAAGCGAGCATAGAAGTGATTTTGCTCGTCTGGTAGGTTCGTGTCACTGGGCAGCTCGCGGCTGTGCTTCTCTTTGTTGTCTGTAATAGTTTGTAAGCCCTGCCACATCCGACGAGTGTCAGAGCCGGTGTAGTATGACTCAATCTTAGCCCTGTATTGACGCTTTGCCTGTTTAATGGTTCGTCACAGGGCATAGCGGGATTTCTTGTAAGCTTCCGGGTTAGAGTCCCGCAACTTGAAAACGGCAGCTCTACCCTTTAGCTCAGTGTAAATGTTGCCTGTAATCCATGGCTTCTGGTTGGGGTATGTACGTACAGTCACTGTGGGGACGACATCCTCAATGCACTAATTGATAAAGCCAGTGACTGATGTGGTGTATTCCTCAATGTCATCGGAAGAATCCCGGAACATGTTCCAGTCTGTGATAACAAAGCAGTCCTGTAGTTTAGCATCTGCTTCATCTGACCATTTTTTTAGACAGTGTCTTGGTGCTTCCTGCTTTATTTTTTGCTTGTAAGCAGGAATCAGGAATGGTTGGATTTACCAAATGGAGGGAGAGCTTTGTACGCATCTCTGTGTGTGGAGTACAGGTGATCTTGACTTTTTTGTTCAAATCCCCGAGCCTACAAGGAGAACATCTGTCAACGTGCCCTTGAGCAAGGCACTTAACGTTAATTTCTCCTGTAAGACTCTCCAGATAAGAGCATCTGCTAAATGGCTAAAATGTCATATGTAAGTGTCATGACTATTTCCCCAATGTTCTGGAGATGTCTATGAGACGTCTGAGTATACGCTATGCTCTTGGTTAGGATGCGGCAGGTTTATTAGCTGGAATGGAAAAGTCATCTGGAATGGAAAGTTAGCCTCATCTTAGAGTTTCTAGAAAAGTTTGTGTTCGTACGCACATCCTTAAAAACATACTGTAGGTGCTGGGCTAATAAAGAATACCTGAAAAGAACAGGAAGGCCCGAACACTGTTTATGCTCCCAATTAACTGCTTTATAGACAACTCTTCGATCTGAACCGGATCTTCATCAGGTCGACCAGGCCTCCCTATTCTTTTCAACTCATCTTAGAGTTTCCCATTGGCTACTGTCTGAGACGGCAAATGTCAGCAGGAGATGCAGCAGATCCAATGAATATCTATTCCATGTGATATTGCATGAAACATGACTACTGTAATGATATATGAATAGAGGATGATTGATAAATATTGATTGGCTATATTTCCCATAAACATACATGTCCCTCTTTTCTCAGCCAAGGACACTTCCAAGGCTATCCAGGTGGTTTATGTGCTATCTCACCTGTTCCATATGCAGGTTGAGCTCTTCAAGGTGAGTGGTATTTATGTTGTACCAAAATACATTTTCTGTAGTCTATCAATTAACTGGTCGTAATTTGAACTGTAGTTTTCACGCCCTGATCTTAGAGATCCATTTTATTCTCTATTTTGGTTAGGTCAGGGTGTGACTAGGGTGGGCAATCTAGTTTTCCTATTTCTTTGTTTGGCCGGGTATGGTTCCCAATCAGAGGCAGCTGTCTATCGTTGTCTCTGATTGGGGATCATACTTAGGCTGTCACGCCCTGGTCAAAATATATTATGTTTATCTTCATTTATTGGGTCAGGCCAGGGTGTGACATGGGTTTATTGTGGTGTGTTTCGTCTTGGGGTTTTGTGGGGTGTATAGCGTAGTCTATGGCTGCCTGAGGCGGTTCTCAATCAGAGTCAGGTGATTATCGTTGTCTCTGATTGGGAACCATATTTAGGCAGCCATATTCTTTGAGTGTTTCGTGGGTGATTGTTCCTGTCTCTGTGTTTGTAGTCACAAGATAGGCTGTATAGTTTTTCACGTTTCCGTCTGTTGTTTTTGTACATTTCAGTTATTTCTTCAATAAACATGAGTAACCACCACGCTGCATTTTGGTCCGCTCCTCCTTCAACAGAAGAACGTCGTTACAGAATCACCCACCACAACAGGACCAAGCGGCGTGGTAACAGGCAACAGCCGCAGCAGGAGCAGCGTAACAAGACTTTCTGGACTTGGGAGGAAATCCTAAATGGAGAGGGACCCTGGGCTCAGCCTGGAGAATATCGCCGCCCCAAAGAAGAACTGGAGGAGAAGAAAGCGGAGAGGTGCCGGTATGAGGAGGCATCAAGGCAACTCGGAAGGAAGCCCGAGAGTCAGCCCCAAAAATGTCTTGGGGGGGGGGGGCTCAGGGAGAGTGTGGCGGAGTCAGACTTGAGCCAACTCTCCCTGTTTATGTTGAGGAGCCAAGGAGGAGACCAGAACCAGAGCCGGTGTTGGAGGTGAGCGAAACAGAGACTGTGAAGGAGTTAATGGGGAAATTGGAGGAGAGAGAAATGAGGGAGTTGCTGTAGTGGTGCTTTTGGCATTCCTCCTGTGCACATCCCTAGCCTTGCATGTCCTGTGCCAGCACTGCTCTCAAGATCTCCAGTACGCCTTCACGGTCTAGCCCATCCTGTGCCACCTCCACACACCAGACCTCCTGTGGCAGCTCCCCGCACCAGGCTTCCTGTGCGTGTCCTCGGCCCAGTACCACCAGTGCCAGCACCACGCATCAGGCCTACAGTGCGTCTCGCATCTCCAGCGCTGCCGGAGCCTTCCCCCTCTCCTGCACTGCCGGAGTCTCCCGCCTGTTCAGCGCTGCCCGAGCCTTTCTCCTCTCCTGTGCTGCCGGAGTCTCCCGCCTGTTCAGCGCAGCCAGAGACTTCCTCCTCTACAGCGCTGCTGGAGTCTCCCGCCTGTTTAGTGCAGCCCGAGCTGTCAGTCTGCATGGAGCAGCCAGAGCTGTCAGTCTGCATGGAGCAGCCAGAGCTGTCAGTCTGCATGGAGCAGCCAGAGCTGTCAGACTTCATGGAACAGCCAGAGCTGCCAGTCTGCAAGGAGCTGCCAGTCTGCAAGGAGCTGCCAGTCTGCAAGGAGCTGCCAGTCTGCAAGGAGCTGCCAGTCTGCAAGGAGCTGCCAGTCTGCATGGAGCAGCCAGAGCTGCCAGTCTGCATGGAGCAGCCAGAGCTGCCAGTCTGCATGGAGCAGCCAGAGCTGCCAGTCTGCATGGAGCAGCCAGAGCTGCCAGTCTGCATGGAGCAGCCAGAGCTGCCAGTCTGCATGGAGCAGCCAGAGCTGCCAGTCTGCAAGGGGCTGCCAGTCTGCAAGGAGCTGCCAGTCTGCAAGGAGCTGCCAGTCAGCAAGAAGCCGCCAGAGCTGTCAGTCTACATGGAGCAGCCAGAGCCGCCAGTCAGCATGGAGCAGCCAGATCCGTCAGTTTGCCAGGATCCGCCAGTCAGCCAGACTTCCAGATTCCAATCAGCCAGACTCTTCCAGATCCGCCAGTCAGCCAGACTCTTCCAGATCCGCCAGTCAGCCAGACTCTTCCAGATCCGCCAGTCAGCCAGACTCTTCCAGATCCGCCAGTCAGCCAGACTCTTCCAGATCCGCCAGTCAGCCAGACTCTTCCAGATCCGCCAGTCAGCCAGACTCTTCCAGATCCGCCAGTCAGCCAGACTCTTCCAGTCAGCCAGACTCTTCCAGTCAGCCAGACTCTTCCAGTCAGCCAGACTCTTCCAGTCAGCCAGTCAACCAGATCTGCCAGTCAACCAGACTCTTCCAGATCCGCCAGTCAGCCAGACTCTTCCAGATCTGCCAGTCAACCAGATCTGCCAGTCAACCAGACTCTTCCAGATCTGCCAGTCAACCAGATTCTTCTAGATCTGCCAGTCAGCCAGGATCTGCCAGAACCGCCAGCCAACCAGATTCTTCCAGATCTGCCAGTCAGCCAGGATCTGCCAGAACCGCCAGCCAGCCAGGATCTGCCAGATCCAACTACCTGGCTGGGCTTCCTCTCAGTGCTGGGCTTTCTCTCAGTGCTGGGCTTCCTCTCAGTCCCGAGCTGCCCCTCAGTCCCGAGCTGCCCCTCAGTCCCGAGCTGACCCTCAGTTCCGAGCTGCCCCTCAGTCCAGTGGGGTTCTGGGTGAGGACTACTAGGCCATGGTCGGCGGCGAGGGTGGACTATCCTAGGAAGCGAGGAGGGGGGACTAAGACATTTATAGAGTGGGGTCCACGTCCCGCACCGGAGCCGCCACCATGGACAGACGCCCACCCGGACCCTCCCTATTGTTTTGATGTGCGTCCGGGAGTCCGCACCTTAGGGGGGGGGAGGTTCTGTCACGCCTTGGTCAAAATATATTATGTTTATCTTCATTTATTGGGTCAGGCCAGGGTGTGACATGGGTTTATTGTGGTGTGTTTCGTCTTGGGGTTTTGTGGGGTGTATAGCGTAGTCTATGGCTACCTGAGGCAGTTCTCAATCAGAGTCAGGTGGTTATCGTTGTCTCTGATTGGGAACCATATTTAGGCAGCCATATTCTTTGAGTGTTTCGTGGGTGATTGTTCCTGTCTCTGTTTAGTTTTTCACGTTTCCGTCTGTTTTTGTACATTTCAGTTATTTCATGTCTAGTCATTTTTCTTCAATAAACATGAGTAACCACCACGCTGCATTTTGGTCCGCTCCTCCTTCAACAGAAGAACGTCGCTACATAGGCAGCCTTTTACCCACCTTAGTTTGTGGGATCTTGAGTTTGTATAGTTGCTGTGTAGCCTGCAGAACTTTACATTTGTTTTGTATTTAGCTGTTTTTCGGTGGTCATTTTAATAAAAGTAAGATGTTCACCTACCACGCTGCACCTTGTTCTCCTCGTTCAACAAACAATCGTAACAGTAGTGTATGTGTGAAGTCCTTCCTTATTGACTGTATCATGTTGTATTTACACTGAGTTTACAAAATATTAGCAACACCTGCTCTTTCCATGACATAGACTGACCAGATGACTGC
Source organism: Oncorhynchus masou masou (assembly GCF_036934945.1). Taxonomy (NCBI): domain Eukaryota; kingdom Metazoa; phylum Chordata; class Actinopteri; order Salmoniformes; family Salmonidae; genus Oncorhynchus; species Oncorhynchus masou. The sequence continues at coordinate 16,137,080 of NC_088219.1, read as the reverse complement.
GGATGAAAGCTATGATCCCTTATTGATGTCACTTGTTAAATCTACTTCAATCAGTGTAGATGAAGGGGAGGAGACAGGTTAAAGAAGGATTCTTAAGCCTTGAGGCAATTGAGACATGGATCATGTATGTGTGTCATTCAGAAGGTGAATGGACAAGACAAAAGATTTAAGTGCCTTTGAACAGTGTGTGGTAGTAGGTGCCAGGCGCACTGGCTTGAGTGTGTCAAGAACTGCAACGTTGCTGAGTTTCTCATGCTCAACAGTTTGCCGTGTGTATCAGAAATGGTCCACCACCCAAAGGACATCCAGCCAACTTGACACAACTGTGGTAAGCATTGGAGTCAACATGCTCCAGCATCCCATGTGTTTGTCTCTGACCTCCAAGCCCTGTCCAGTGAGTCCTTTGAGCATCTCCCGGTTTTCAACAAGTCAGCGTGGAGACACTACCAGACCGGCCCTGAGCCAGATGACTGGAGCAACCTGTCCTACAGTGACAATATACTGTGTAAAACTAGAAGATTGGTTTGTCATGTTATGGCAGTATGTGTGTGACTAAGTGTTACTCAGGATGCTAGTAGGTCAGTAATTGAAAGCTTGATAATGCAATATGGTACTGTAAGTTTATAAGAGATTATAATCACATTGGATGCTTAAGAAATGCATAGGGCAGTATCAGAATACTTTGAGACATATCCTACTTTCGATTGCTTTAAAAACATTTGTACCAAAGGCCTCAAATTAAATTGATGTAGGAAATGTGAGTAGGTCAAATACTCTCAGAAAGAATTGTATTTAATATTTAATAGAAACTACTTATGTCATAAAATAGTTTTTTTTACTGTATACAGTGCATTCAGAAAGTATTCAGACACCTTTAATTATTCCACAACTTTATTCTAAAATTGACTAAATCCATTTTTTTCCTCATCAATCTACACACAATACCCCATAATGACAAAGTGAAAACAGGTTTTTAGAAATGTTTGCAAATTTATCAAATATGAAAACAGAAATACCTTATTCAGACCCTTTGCTATGAGACTCGAAATTGAGCTCAAGTGCATCCTGTTTTCATTAATCATCCTTGAGATGTTTCTACAACTTGATTAGAGTCCACCTGTGGTAAATTCAATTGATTGGACCTGATTTGGAAAGGCACACACCTGCCGATTTAAGGTCCCACAGTTGACAGTGCATGTCAGAGCAAAAACCAAGCCATGAGGTCAAAGGAATTGTTCGTAGAGCTCCGAGACAGGATTGTGTCGAGGCACAGATCTGGGGAAGGGTACCAAAACGTTTCTGCAGCACTGAATGTCCCTAATAACACAGTGGCCTCCATCATTGGGGCAGTATTGTGTAGCTTGGATGAAAGGTGTCCAGAGTAAATGGCCTGCTCCTCAGTCCCAGTTGCTAATATATGCATATTATTATTGGTATTGGATAGAAAACACTCTGAAGTTTCTAAAACTGTTTGACTGATGTCTGTGAGTATAACAGAACTCATATGGCAGGCAAAAACCTGAGAAGAAATCCAAACAGGAAGTGGGAAATCTGAGGTTGGTCGATTTTCAACCCAGCCCCTATTGAATAAACAGTGGGATATTGGCTATGTTGCACTTCCTAATGCTTCCACTAGATGCCAACCGTCTTTAGAAACTTGAATGACGCTTCTACTGTGTTGTGGAGCCGGATGGGAGCTCTTTGAGTCAGTGGTCTGGCAGAGAGCCAGGTCCTGGTCACACGCATTTCACATGATAGCGACCTGCGTTCCATTGCTTCTCTACAGACAGGAATTCTCCGGCTGAAACTTTATTGAAGATTTATGATAACAACATCCTAAAGATTGATTCTATACTTAGTTTGACAAGTTTTTTTGACCTGTAATATAACTTTTTCAAGTTTTTGTCCGACGTTCGGCTGGACCTGCACGAGCGTTTGGATTTGTGTACTAAAAGCGCTAACAAAAGTAGCTACTTGGACATAAATAATGGACATTATCGAACAAATCAAGCATTTATTGTAGAACTAGGATTCCTAGGAGTGCATTCTTATGAAGATCGTCAAAGGTAAGGGATTATTTACAATGTTATTTCTGATTTCTGTTGACTCCAACATGGTGGATCATTTTCTTTTTTTTCTGAGCGCCGTCTCAGATTATTGCATGGTTTGCTTTTTCCGTAAAGTTTTTTTGAAATCTGACACAGCGGTTGCATTAAGGAGAGATATATCTATATTTCCATGTCTAACAATTGTATTCATCGACATTTATAATGAGTATTTCTGAAAATGATGTGGCTCTCTGCAATATCACCGGATGTTTTTGGAACTAGTGAACGTAACGCGCCAATGTTTACTGAGATTGTTTTATATAAATATGAACTTTATCAAACAAAACATACATTTAATGTGTAACATGAAGTTCTATGAGTGTCATCTGATGACGATCATCAAAGGTTAGTGATTAATTTTATATCTATTTGAGCTTTTTGTGACTCCTCTCTTTGGCTGGAAAAATGGCTGAATTTTTCTGTGAGTTGGTGTTGACCTAACATAATCGTTTGTGGCGCTTTCGCTGTAAAGCCTATTTGAATCGGAGACTGTGGTGAGATTAACAACAAGATTACCTTTAAAACGGTATAAGATATATGTATGTTTGAGGACTTTTAATTATGAGATTTTTGTTGTTTTGAATTTGGCGCCCTGCACTTTCACTGGCTGTTGTCATATCGATCCCGTTAACGGGATTGCAGCCCTAAGAAGTTTTTAAATGGAAGAAGATTGGAAAACCCAGACTCTTCCTAGAGCTGGCCGCCTGGCCAAACTGAGCTATCAGGGGAGAAGGGCCTTGGTCACGGAGGTGACCCGATAGTCACTCTGACAGAGCTCCAGAGTTCCTCTATGGAGATGGGAGAAACTTCCAGAGGGACAACCATATCTGCAGCACTCCAACAATCAGGCCTTTATGGTAGAGTGGCCAGACGGAAGCCACTCCTCAGTAAAAGGCACATGACAGCCCGCTTGGAGTTTGCCAAAAGGCACCTAAAGGACTCTCAGACCATGAGAAACAATATTCTCTGGTCTGATGAAACCAAGATTGAACTCTTTGGCCTGAATGCCAAGCGTCACATCTGGAGGAAACCTGGCACCATTCGTACAGTGAAGCATGGTGGTGGCAGCATCATGCTGTGGGGATGTTTTTCAGCAGCAGGAACGAGGAGACTAGCCAGGATCGAGGGAAAGATGAAAGGATCAAAGTACAGAGAGATCGTTGATGAAAACCTGCTCCAGAGCACTCATGACCTTAGACTTGGGCAAAGGTTCACCTTCCAACAGGACAACGACCGCAAGCACACAACCAAGACAACGTAGGAGTGGATTCGGGACAAGTCTCTGAATGTCCTTGAGTGGCCCAGACAGAGCCTGAACTTGAACCCGATCGAACATCTCTGCAGAGACCTGAAAATAGCTGTGCAACAACACTCCCATCCAACTTGACAGCTTGAGAGGATCTGCAGAAAGAATGGGAGAAACTCCCCAAGTATATGTGTGCCAAGCTTGTCGCGTCATACCCAAGAGGACTGCCAAAGGTCGCTGCCAAAGGTGCTTCAACAAATTACTGAGTAAAGGATTGTATACTTGTAAATGTGATATTTCAGTTTTAAATTGTTTATACATTTGCAAAAACTTCAACAACAAAAAACTGGATTCAAGCCATTTTAGAATACGGCTGTAACGTAACCAAATGTGGAAAAAGTCAAGGGGTTTGAACACTTTCAGAATGCACTGTATCATATACAACTGAACACACATTTAAGCATGTTGCTAAAATAAAGCCAGGTTTAGACAGTGAAATAGTGGTATTAGTTGTATGTATTTGTGTGGTTCAGGAATTAGAAGTGAGAATGGAGTTTCAACAGTGCATTCAGTTACCTTACGACCTACACAATAAAATAACAAAAATATGGTAGACTGTGGGCGACATTTTACACACACACAGTGCACAAAGTAACCATGTACAGGTAACTGACAAAATAAAGGAAACACCAACATAGTCTCTTACTCTGGCGTTGGGCCACCACGAGCCACCAGAACAGCTTCAATGCACCTTGGCAAAGATTCTACAAGTGTCTGGAACTCTATTGGAGGGATGTGACACCTTTCCTCCATGAGAAATTCCATCATTTGGTGTTTTGTTGATGGTGGTGGAAAGCTGTCTCAGGCGCCGCTCCAGAATCTCCCATAAGTGTTCAATTGGTTTGAGATCAGATGACTGAGACACACACACACACCATTTAAACCCTCTATGCTACTTTGAGTCTCCTCTTTTAAAGTCACTGAAATCTTTTCTTCTAGCCATGTTAGCCAACATAATGGGCAACTGGGAATTTTTATACATGACCCTAAGCATGATGGGATGCTAATTGTTTAATATACTCAGGAACCACACCTGTGTGGAAGCACCTGCTTTCAATATACTTTGTATCCCTCATTTACTCAAATGTTTCCTTTATTTTGGCAGTTACATCTACAAAGTCAAAAATCTGAATCTACGTTTGAAATACACATGATTATTGACACATTCAAAATAGTTACAGCTGACAGAAGCATGTCTTTGAGGATGTAAAGACCAAGCTTCCCTTGTCCTGTATCTCTCATTTGTGTTAGGGGTTAGGGTTAGTGTTTCCTTTACTAGTGTTTCCACAAGTGTTTCCTTTATTTCGGCAGTTACCTGTACACTGAGTGTTTGAGGGACAGTGCTGTCTCTATTTCTCGTCGTCATCCCCCTCACTCATACTGCTGAGGGAAGTTGAGGGATGGGCAGAGGCACCCTTGGGGTAGGTGGCGGAGGAACGAGGAGAACGAGGGGATTGAGAGGAGGGAGAGGAGGGAGGCGATGGGGAGCGCCCTCTGGTAGGGCTGCTGCTGGGGGAGCCACGGGGCGAGGCGACGGGTGATGCGTAGGGTGACAGAGCCTGGAGCATGCGACCACTTTTCTCCTGGATCACATGCTGCTCACAGAGAGGGAGGGGAGAGATGGAAAGAGGGAAAGACAGGGAGAGAGACAGCATGATATGTTTTGTTATTGTTTGTCAACTGAGCGTTTCTTTCCTAAACTACTTGTTCATATTGTCTAGTCACTTACTTTGAGGAATGGGATCATTACTAACCATCTTCCCCTATTGACGTTTCATGCTTCCTAACATAGTATCTATCTATTGTGGGCTAAAGATAAACTTACCCACGCTCCACCTGGACCAAACGACTCCAGGAAATTACTAATGAACTCCCAGGACTTCTCCTCCCACTTGTGGATGAGGTCTTGGCTCTTCTCTTCCACCGAGTGCACAAAGTGCTTGGACTTCTCCTCTACTGTCTTTACCGTCTCCTTCATACGATCCACCTGGTTTTGAAGACGGATTTTCTTCTCCTGCACAAGTTAGACATGCGGTTGGCTGTAAGGAATCAGCTAAAGATGGTCTAGTGTTAATCAACCACAACCACCAATACTGAAACAACCATTAATCTTCCTCAAATGCAAGCTAATGTATCAGATGTTAATTCCAACTTCATTCATTGTTCTATGGTAATTATGATGTCATTCTTACCCTGATGAAGCTAACGTTGAGGTCACTGGCTGTGTAGCCTCTCTGCAGGTTGCGTCGGACATAGAGGTCGTAGTCTCTCACTATCCTGGTGATGAGGTCAGATGTAGAGATGCCATCTGTCCTCTGTGTGGCCACGAACATCCCTGAAACCCAACAGAGAGAACAGTGCTCAAACACAGTCAAGATGACACAGGTAGTGACAAATTATAGGCTGTAACTCAGCAAACGCACACAAATAAAATCTCCATTGGCTACAGGTTAATATCTGTTTCAGAGCAGATCAGTTAGTTACCTGCTTCCTTGATGTGTTTGTAGACATCCTCTGATCCAGCAGAGGTGTATGGGATATCATCATGCGCTACAAAGTCAATCTGGGGAAATCACAGGATAGCATTAAGGTGATTTTATAACAGAAAAAAGGGACATGCTCTATATCAGATTTTAAGGTTGATTGTTAGTAATATTGAGTAATGTACAGCAATGGTCTCCAACTCTTTTCAGTTACTGTACCACCAAGTACATTTTGCTCTGCCCAGAGAACCCTTGAAGTACCCCCTCATTTACATTTTACCAGTAAGCTTATGGTCTCATGAGTCTTCTCAAGTACCCCCTATGGGTAGGTCCTAGTACCCGCTGTGGATAGGTCCTAGTAACCCTGTGGATAGGGCCTAGTACCCCCTGTGGATGGGTCCTAGTACCCCCTGTGGATAGGTCCTAGTACCCCTGTGGATAGGTCCTAGTACCCGCTGTGGATAGGTCCTAGTACCCCTGTGGATAGGTCCTAGTACCCCTGTGGATAGGTCCTAGTACCCCCTGTGGATAGGTCCTAGTACCCCCTGTGGATAGGTCCTAGTACCCCTGTGGATAGGTCCTAGTACCCCCTGTGGATAGGGCCTAGTACCCCCTGTGGATAGGTCCTAGTACCCCTGTGGATAGGGCCTAGTACCCCCTGTGGATAGGTCCTAGCTGGATAGGGCCTAATACCCCTGGTTGAGAAACACTGATGTACAGTATATGTGACCCTTGTCCAGAAGTGCTGACCTTATGTTTCTTCAGGAAGTCAGGGCGGAGGGTCCAGGGAGCGTCCCGTACCACCTCATCCACATAGCGACAGTGTATCAGGGCTTCGTAGCGCTCAGACTCTGTCATCACCGTGTAGCCCTTATACCGGTGTGTGAGTTCATCACTGCAGACTTTGAGGACAGACACACAAAAACCTAATTTATACCTTGTGCCGCTAAAATGTGAGTTTCGTGATCTGATCAATATGATCCAATCACTGTCTGTGATCTATTTTAAAGGCACTATTTACCTCCCACTATGAGATGTGTGTTGGGGAACAGGTTCTTGGCTTGCATCAGAGCGCGAGCATGTCCAGAGTGGAAGAGGTCAAAGATCCCATCAGCATAGACTCGGACCGGCCGGATTGCTATAACAAAAGAAAAATGCTAATTTGATCTGTCGCTCTCCACGTTCTCCCAGTCTCCATCCCTCCCTCTGTTGACTGCCTCTTACCTCTATTTATCCTTTTTCCCAGGTAGCCTAGAGGTTAAGAGCATTGGGCCAGTAACCTAAAGGTTGCTGGTTTGAATCCCTGAGCCGGCAAGGTGTAAAAATCTGCCATTCTGCCCTTGAGGCAGTTAACACCCAACAACAACTGGGTGCCAATGACATCGATTAAGGCAGCCCCCCTCACCTCTCTGATTCAGAGGAGTTGGGTTAAATGCAACATTCAGTTGTGCAACTGAGTAGGTCTCCTCTTTCGCTTGTCATTCCTCACTAATCCCAGCAGGAGTGATCAAACTGGTGGTCACACTGACCTCTGATTAGTCTGACTCACCTGTGACTGGTCTGACCTGGTGAGACCACACAGTAGATGACTGACCTGGTGTGCCTCTCTTGGCTTGGGCGATGGTCAGCTTTTCATGAGGGACCTCCGACTCATATCCTGCTTCCTTGGCAAATAATGCTGGCTCTCTCAGCCTCTGAGATGGAACAGAAAGCGTTACAGATGTAGGATCTTAATTTGATCACTCTTTTGTTGCTGATAATTTTCCGGCACAGCAGGAAATGCAAACTGGTAGTGTATTCGAGGTTAAAAAGGCTTCTAAATTTTGTAATTTCCACTTTAAAATGTCCGACTTTGTCCTTACGAAAAATGGATCAACCTCTACAAAAAATATTCCATTAATTATAATCCACATAATAATTCACATTTCATGTTGCTGCAGGGTTATTTTCCTGTTGTAGCAAACTGTCTCAAATTACGATCCTACGTCTGTAACTGACCTCATGGAAAGGGATGTCTGTACATAAGTAAAGGTGTGTATATTCACAGTTATGGAAATCATCAGGGCTTTAATAAGCGTTTGAATATATAAGGGATTTCTGGCTTCATGCGTGTTTTCCTCTGCATGTGAGAGCTAGTGGGTGGGAGTGTATATGGTTATTAGGAATTATCTGTAGAGTTGTCAGTACACTTTGAACCCTGAACTGTTTGAAATATGCCCATGATTTGAGAAAAGACTAACGAAGGGTTTAAAAAATTCATGTTAATGATTAAGAATGCTTTCATTGACTGTAGAGATCAATTTACCATTCAAAGAGCTAGACCATTCCCATAATGCTTTAACATTTACAGTGAAAATATCATAACATTTATTGAGGACTAATTTGTAGCTGCCTATGTTATACAAGTACATTATAGGCTACATTTGTATTTTCAACTATTTGATATGCCACCTCTCGGTAGTCTGACTGACTCACCTTGCGGGGTCCCCCCGTGCTTTGCTGTTGGGGTTTCTGTGACCCCCTGATGCCTCTGGAGCCGTGTCTCCTTCCCACCATGCTGGATGTTCTGTTGCCTTGTTTACCTGTCGACTGGTACCTCGTCAACCTGGTCGTCCTCCAACCCTGTCAGTGTTACACTTCTGCAATCTGTGAGGGAGTTTTAAAGTTTGCATGTTGCTGGCTGGTCTGACCCCGGTTACATGAAAATCTAACGTGCAAAGTTCAAGCCAAGTTGGTAAGAGTATTAGGGCACTTCAGGCCACGTCTCTTTCATCAGCCCTGTAGAAGACACAGGGTGGATCAGGAGTTCCCCGTTTAGGCCTAAACAGACCTTTACAATCGGACTGTCCTCTTATTTTTTGACGTAGGCCTAGCTTATATGTTAATGTCCTCATTCTGTTATCTGCCTCATTATTGGCTCATCCATTTGAAATAGATGTTTAACTTTGTCTCATGGAATAATGTAATTTCATTTTTAACATGTTATTTCCCAGTTTCATTCATAGAAATTGCTCTTAAATATGATCTGTCTGAGGCATCCTCTTGACCCAAACATAATAGTGGGACAAGTTGTTCATGAGGCAGCCTCAAGGTGCCTATCTATCAACTCCACCGATTATGCAATGTTTAGTGAAAACTCATTCACTCAAACAACGTCATTAACTGGCCATGCGACACACCTTTGATCGTAAATCCACTTTATCAAGATTCCCAAATCACCTCAAGCATAAGGGCACTATGCACTATGCCCTTATGCCTGATTCAGCAGCACATTGAGAAAACAGGTTTTATTAGCCCACTGAGCTACAGGCCATAGCACAAGGAGCTAACAAGTCTTCAGGCAAGGTTAATCATGGCATTTTTACATTTTAGTCAATTAGCAGATGTTCTTACCTTGAGCGACTTACAGTAATGAGTTCATACAGTGTGGCTCAGTTGGTAGAGCATGGTGCTTAACACCAGGGTTATGGGTTTGATTCCCAATGCTGGACCAGTATATGCACTCACTACTGTAAGTTGCTCTGGACAAGACATTCTGCTAAAATGTAAATACAGTTTATACTTTATTTTTTCTTCTCCATACTGGTCCACCATGGGAATCAAACCCACAACCATGGCGTCACAAGTGCCATGCTCTACCAACTGAGCCACATGGGATTATCATCAGTCATCAAGTAAGCATGGCTCATTGAACCACCTCTGTTTAGACCTCTCCACAACAGTGATGTTGTTGAGGTTGAAGCATGTTAATTATCAGTAAGGCCTCTCAGAAGTTTAGCACACTGTCTAGGATGGATGGGTATGTAGAATCAGTAGGGGATGTCATGGAGGCAGAACTATCTGCGGGCCTGAGTTCCAGCTCCAGCATACTGTAATGCAGACCATGATTGCATACCCTTGAAATTCAGTATTTATGTGATGGATGATAAAATAACTATTTCTGCAAAGTTCAGGCCATATGTATGTGTTATTAGTGAAGCACACCATTCGCTTCACGTTGTTTGAATTAAATGTGCCAGTTCCAAGTGTAAATCTTGTCTCCCTCCATCAAAGTTTCAGACCAGTGGAGGGCAGTAGAGTACTAGTCTACAGCTGTGTAAGAAGCAATGCCTTTGGAAAGTATGGCGCCAGCTGGCAATTGGAAACACAAAGATACAAGACTGGTTGAATGTAGACTGGTTTAACATTAACTGAAATCTTGAGACCTCAGAAAAGACATGGATAAGGTCCTGACCATTGATGCTGGTCCCTGCTGCTGCTGCTGACATGACCAGGTTGTCAGTCAGTCTTGGTGGGTCTGGTCTGTGGGAGTGACATCACCCCAGTGGACACCTGTTTTGTAGGGGGGTGTGGGGGGGATCCTTTTATCTGCTCTATTGGGTTGGGAGGCCCTGAGAGGGAAGAATGGGGGGTGTCAAACAGCTGCGTGTCTCTCCTTGATTAATAGATGGCTTATGGGGGACAGACAGTACTGGGGCTGCTGAGCCTGGATCAAATGGGACAAATCAAGTGCTCTGGTCCTCATTATCTGACTGGTCGCCCTGTGTTAGTTCAGTGTCCTCAGTAAAGCGTTTGGTGGTGTTATCAGATCAAAACAGATTAGATAACTGAACACTGTCCATCTTTTCCAGCTTTCTCAATTAACAGCTTAGCGCTCAAATCAACAAATGAGGGTTAACTTAACAGCCGGGCCGTTTAGCTTGATTATAAATGTTCTACTAGCTTATCCAATTAAACACAACTGTTCAAGGTTATCAAATGAACAATGAGATGATCCTATTGGCCCTATCCTCCCCAGAGTCCCCTCCATACCCCTCCATGGCCCTCCATAACCCTCCCTCTATGCCATAGTCAGGGAGAGGCAGTGACGACAGGACCTTTCTTGAGAAATGTGAAACTAGACAGCGCCCAGCTCTCAACAATGGTACTCATATTTCAGCCAGCCTTGTTCACGGTATGGCTTAATGGCTCCTGGGCAAGGGGATCTGTCCCTCAGGACCAATGTGTGATTGTAGAGAGGGAGATGTTGTTGAAGGAGATGCTAGGCTTCAGACAGACTAGTTCCCTGTGGCCTGTTTGCCATTTGACAGGCTGTCAGAGTAGCATTAGGTCTGTACTTCTGAAGATGGTAGTATGGGTAATCCACTTCTAACCATTAACCACATGAATCCTTTTTATTGTATGGTAGGGTATAGAGGGATTTACATGTGTTGAAGGAACGATGAGTAGAAGGGAGGGTTTGTATGTGATTTTGTGGCTACATGCATCCATATCAAATCATATCAAGTCAAATGTTATTGGTCACATACACGTGGTTAGCAGATGTTAATGCGAATGTAGCGAAACGCCACAATAAATGCCTAATACACACAAATCTAAGTAAAGGAATGGAATAAGAATATATAAATATAAATATATGGATGAGCAATAAGAGCGGCATAGGCTAAGATGCAATAGATAGTAGAGAATACAGTATAGATGAGATGAGTAGTGCAAGATATGTAAACATTATTAAAGTGTCTAGTGTTCCGTTTGTTAAAGTGGCAAATTATGTCAAGCCTGTATGTAGCCAGCAGCCTCTCTGTGCTAGTGATGGCTGTTTAACAGCCTGATGGCCTTGAGCTTGAAGCTGTTTTTCAGTCTCTCGGTCCCAGCTTTAATGCACCTGTACTGACCTCGCCTTCTGGATGGTAGCAGGGTGAACAGGCAGTGGCTCGGGTGGTTCTTGTCCTTGATGATCTTAAAGGCCTACCTGTGACTTCAGGTGCTGTAGGTGTACTGGAGGGCAGGTAGTTTGCCCCCGTTGATGCGTTGTGCAGATCGCACCACCCTCTGGAGAGCCCTGCGGTTGTGGGCGGTGCAGTTGCCATACCAGGCTGTGATACAACCCGACAGGATGCTCTCAATTGTACATCTGTAAAAGTTTGTGAGGGTTTTAGGTGACAAGGCAAATTTATTCAGCCTCCTGAGGTTGAAGAGGCGCTGTTGCGCCTTCTTCACCACACTGTCTGTGTGGGTGGACCATTCCATTTTGTCCTTGATGTGTATGCCGAGGAACTTAAAACTTTCCACCTCTCCACTGCTGTCCCTTCGATGTGGATAGGTGGGTGCTCCCTCTGGTGTTTCCTGAAGTCCATGATCATCTCTTTTGTTTTGATGATGTTGAGTGAGAGGTTATTTTCCTGACACCACACTAGGAGAGCCCTCACCTCCTCCCTATAGGCTGTCTCATCGTTGTTGGTAATCAAGCCCACTACTGTTGTGTTGTCTGCAAACTTGATGACTTAGTTGGAGGTGTGCATGGCCACGCAGTCATGTGTGAACAGGGAGTACAGGAAGGGGCTGAGCACGCACCCTTGTGGGCCCCCAGTTTTGAGTATCAGCGAAGTGGAGATGTTGTTTCCTACCTTCCCCACCTGGGGGCGACCCATCAGGAAGTCCAGGACCAAGTTGCACAGGGCGGGGTTGAGACCCAGGACCTCACATTGATGATGAGCTTGTAGGGTGCTATGGTGTTGAATGCTGAGCTATAGTCAATGAACAGAATTCTTACATAGGTGTTCGTCTTGTCCAGATGAGATAGGGCAGTTTGCAGTGTGTTGGCGATTCAATTGTCTGTGGACCTATTGCGGCGGTAAGCAAGTTTAAGTGGGTCTAGGGTGACAGGTAAGGTGAAGGTGATATGATCCTTGACAAGTCTCTCAAAGCCCTTCATGATGACAGAAGTGAGTGCTACAGGGGGATAGCCATTTCAGTTCAGTTACCTTTGCATATGATTGTGGCAGTGCATAGGTAGCCACATTTTCTGTCCTAAATGCATGCAGGCATAAGTGATTGTGTGGGTAGTGTGGAAGTAGTGAACCTGTATGTTTGTAGCACAGGAGGCTGGTGGCACCTTAATTGGGGAGGACGGGCTCGCGGTAATTGCTGGAGCAAATTTGGTTGAATCTTATCAAATACAGTGCATTCGTAAAATATTCTGACACTGACTTTTTGGCAAAACTGTTTTGGTGACGACATGATTCCATATTTGTTATTTCATAGTTTTGATGTCTTCACCATTATTCTACAACGTTGAAAATATTACAAATAAAGGAAAACCCTTGAATGAGTAGGTGTTCTAAAACTTTTGACCGATAGTGTACATATACTATTTGACAGCCACAAGGCACCCATATCTCAGAGAAAGAGCATTAGTTCCATTACATTGCAGTAGTAAAATATCATTTTTAAAGCAACATTCTCTCAGTGTTTGTTTTAAAATTGAGAGAATAGGGTCGGCTCTAGCATGTCTAGCTTCTGTTCAGGCAGTGGTTTTCTTCTAAGGCCTGGCGCCCCCTCCCCCAAACCCTTGTGGAGTTTTTGAGTTGAGGTGGCAGGCTGCCATATCCCTGTGGCTCTAAAGCAGGGGTCTCCAACCTTGTCTAGCATGAGAGCTATTTGATGTTTTGTTTTTGCAAAGTACCATTTTTATTTCTAGCTTTCAAATATACAAATTCTCCTCTTTTCCTCTCCCCTTCAACCCCTCCCCCGGTCCTTAGTGTACAAGAAAAAGAAGTGCACTATGTTTTCTGTCAATATACCTGGTAAAATAATGGTTAATAAACATCTGTAAAGGGGGGGGCTAAAAAAATCTGTGAATTATATATATTTACCCAAATTATGTTTTCTCAGTTTTATTTTTCCTGTTTTTGGATTTGTGCTAGTTTTTCACACTCAAAATTACACTTGTTCATAGAGAAAAAGGGAAATTGGATGTTCTGAGTCTTTGTCAATGATTAAATCACATCAGAAGACCATTTTCTTTAGGTCTGGAAGAAAACTAACAAATTGCGCATCTGGACTTTTATTTGAACATCTAGCATGTGAGGAATGTCCATCTAATGTTTTTTTTTTTTTTTTTTACCTTTATTTAACCAGGCAAGTCAGTTAAGAACAAATTGTTATTTTCAATGACGGCCTGGGAACAGTGGGTTAACTGCCTGTTCAGGGGCAGAACGACAGATTTGTACCTTGTCAGTCCGGGGATATGAACTTGAAACCTTTCGGTTACTAGTCCAGCGCTTACTAGGCTACCCTGCTGCCCCAATGTGCAGGTCTAGTGATGGTTCTGTACTGCTGCTGCTCATGTCATGGCAAAGTAAGCTAATAACAAACAATATATACAAATTATATACTTACTCATGATATACTTCTGCCAGGTAAGCCTACTTCATTTAACATTTAATTTAGAAGGTTTTGGTAAAACTATTTCTGTCAACCCACAAGACTGTTATCACATCAACTGGCTACACATTTCTGTCAACCCACAAGACTGTTATCACATCAACTGGCTGGCTACACACAGAGTGATAAATAAATGCGCGCCACACAGACAGACAGGGGCAATATTGCTGGACATTAATTGGAAGATATATTGTGTTAAGTTTGGCTTTTTAAGCCAATAGTGGCTAACCAAGGGTGGGATAGTGTCAATTTGGTGTTGATTAGTTAGTAGCTGGGAGCTTGTGGTTGTCTGATCTTTGGGAGATTTGTTTATGTTAGTTTGCGGTGGAAAACATGAAAAATTGCTTCTACTTTTAGCATTTTTTGGCAAGCTAATCATATGTGGGCTCAAAGCTACTGGTAGCTGGCGATCCACCTGTTGGAGACCATCTGCTCTTAAGCATGCCAATGATGTTGGCATGCAGGGCAGCAGATATCACAATTACATTCTATTGTTGATGGTGAACCAGATCTTTCCACAGTGTTTAAACCAACATGGGTCCCTACTTTTATTAATGGTGGTTCCACTTGCTTCTTGGAAAAAGGTTAAATAGTAACATGCCATCTGAGTGAATTGAAATGCCTCTTGGCACTGAAATGTTCCCCAATGAGATGACCTACTTCAGAAGGCCAAAGGTTTGTTTAGTAAGGCCCAGAATACAACACAAACAGCAATGATTATTGAGGCATTATGACCCTGCTCGTATTTCTACTTAGAAAACGTTCAGTGTTACACAATTAGCACCTCGGGCCAGGCTTAATCAACCCTCTCTGACCCAGCAACACAAAGATGTTGAACTAGCCGACTGCCGGATTAGATACAAGAGCAATCCAGGAGCTAGCTCTGTGCTGCAGCACAAAGCCAAAAACATACAGCCAAGCAAGACCATTACACCACCTGTATCTACTTCATCAACACCACAGGCTGTATGTACCCTGATGTCTCCAGTGATCCAGAATTGGGCTTTATCTGGTGGTAACCTAGGTCTAGGACTCTGGTTGAGTGTAAGAGCGTTAGACCAGTATCAAAAAGGTTGCTGATTTGAATCCCTGAGCTGACTAGGTGAAAAATCTGTTGATGTGCCATTGAGCAAGGCACATAACCCAAATTGCTCTTGTAAGTCCCTCTGGACTAAAATGTAAATGCAATCCCTCCAGGGTAATGTGGGTCAGTTATTTCTCCCCAAAGAGGGCAGTGTAGTGAGGTTTAATGAAGTTAAGTTTATGACTAATGGCTCTGTGCCACTGGACTGTGGAACACTGTGAGAAGTCTGACTTCTGACCTCTTGGCCACTGGCCACCAGCAATAGAGTTAAATTAGACCCATTATCTGTCCGTGGACCTGTCTCTGTTTGAAAATGTGGATCATGCCTATGGCAATAACTCACCCAGGGCTGGGACAGGGGGGGAGGCAGGGGTGGAGGTGTGTGGAGGAGAGATATGATCTGAGTAAACATTTTCCCAAGCACATGTTCGTCTGCACTCCCAAATTATGTACTCTCTGTTGTCAGATCCACAAAACGTGTCGTTTGATATTTCAGGAACAAGACATAATGGGAGAGGTGCATGCATTGTGATACTGGAAAATCACGTTGCCAGTATGTATTTGATATGGCATGGCTACACAGGAATGGGGTCAGACTCATTAAGAATTGGGCTGTGGCTTAATGGGACAAAATTAAATGGGGGTTATTGGATAGTGCTGGTGGTTGTATGGTATGAGGTGGATGTATAGGTTATACCACATTGTTAGGAGGTGGAGTGATGTCTGTGTGTTTCTCTAATGTGTTGGGGTATGCACCAGGCAGTACCCTCATTGTCAAGATGTTTGTTGCGCAGATGACAGGCCCGGCCAGGGGAAGGGTATGTTTGGGATGAGGTAGGTCTTGATTTTCAGAGGTTTCATGTCCAGAATGCTGGCCTCGCTGGCTGCTGAAGTGATTTCAGGCGGTTGTATTAAATAAGAGGTGGTATTTCTGGGGACTTAAGGGTGCAGAACAGGGTAAGTCTCAGTTCTATGATCCCAACACTGAGGCATGCCCTTCCCGGCCTCCAGGCCTGGTTACTGACCTTCAAGTGACATCAGAATGACATGCTCATAGAGGCTGAGCTGTAAATTAGACAGGAAGGAGAGAGAAGAGAGCGAGAGAGTGGGATAGAGAGGGGGAGAGAAGAGAGAGAGAGAGGGAGGAGAGAAGAGAGGGGGGATAGAGAGGGGGAGGGGAAGAGAGTGAGAGAAGAGAAAGAGGGGGAGACCGAGGGATAGAGAATTAGACATCATGTTCAGGGAAAATGTTTAAGGATATCACTGATTGAAATAAACACATTATTACAACTGACATAGAGAAAAGCAAGGAGAGAAAAGCTGAACGTAGCAGTTTAGTCAAAGTATGAATTTGGTATAGTTTATAAATATTTAGGAACAACACAATGTATATAGTTTGATGACCACAGCATACAGCAGGGATCATCAACTACTGTCGATTCAGGCGCGGGACAATTTTTTCCTTGAGCGGCTGGTCAGGGGGCCGGAACATAATTACAAATCATTGTAGACTGCAAAGAACCCCAAACAGAAATAATATTTGATGAAAACATAACCATTTCAAACCTTGCTTCCAGGTGTAAAATGTTTAAATATGTTTGCTCAGAAAACTTGGGGGAAGGGGGGGGGCATATTAAGTCAACCGCAGGGCATATTCGGTCCACGGGCAGTCAGTTGGGGAACCCTGGCAGACAGTATGTAAGTGTCTATGAATATCCCATGCTTTGGAGACAATGGCATTTCTCCATTGGATTTTTGTGTGAGTGTTGAGCATATCCGTGTGTGCTCCTTGAGTGGTCTGAACAGAGATTGACTTCATCACTACTTGTATTTGTGAGAAGTATTGACATATCGAATGCACCAAGCTGTCTGTTTAAACTACTGGCACACAGCTCAGAGACCAGTGGTGGAAAAAGTACTCAACTGTCATACCTGAGTAAATAGAAAATGACTTAAGTAAAAATGAGACACCCAGTAAAATACTACTTGAGTAAAAGTCTAAAAGTATTTGGTTTTAAAGATGTCAGAGGTGAATTCACCAATTTGAAAGTCGCTCTGGATAAGAGCGTCTGCTAAATTACTTAAATGTAAATGTAAATATACTTATGTATCAAAAGTAAATGTAATTGGTAAAATAAACTTCAAACATAAAAGTGAAAGTATAAATTATTGCAAATTCCTTATATTAAGCAAACCAGATGGCAATATTTTCTTGTTTTTTAAATTAATGGATAGCCAGAGGTACACTCCAACACTCATGTATTTAGTGAGTGCCCCAGATCAGATGACCAGGGATGTCCTCTTGATAAGTGCGTGAATGTACTACTAAGCATTCAAAATGTAACGACTACTTTTGGGTGTCAGGGAAAATGTATGGAGTAAAAAGTACATTATTTTCTTTCGGAATGTAGTAACGTAAGAGTTGTCAAAAAATATAAATAGTAAAATAAAGTACAGATACCCCAAAAAGTACTTAAGTGGTACTTGCAAGTATTTTTACTTAAGTACTTTACACCACTATCAGAGACATATGCGTACCCCACAAGACCTGCCACCAGAGGTCTCTTCACAGTCCACAAGTCAAGAACAGACTATGGGAGGTGCACAGTAGTACACAGAGGCGACGTTGCAAGGGTTATGTGACACGTGTAGAAGCTAACCTCATGGCGTCCTATGTTTTGATTGGCTTGAAATGTGTCCGTTGGCTTGCGTTTAAAGTCGAGCCCCTCCAACCTCCACCCTGGGGAGCATTCCTAGGCCATGGTCAAACTACTTGTCTTTCACTGACACCGCCACCCCAGTCCCTCAGCTGTCAGTCCTGTCAAAACACTGTCTCACCCTTTGGCCCCGGGATCAAAGGTTAATGAGCTCTGTGACAAACTCAACACAGAGAACAGCACTCAGAAATCTAGGCCTAGATTCAATCAGATCCGGTGTTAACAGGCGATAGCAGACACCCGCATAGCGGATGTTTTGGCAGTGTTGGAGGTGGAACTGCTTTAGAGCTGTCAAATCGGTGAGCAGCTGCTCTTGAGATCATTGTCAGGAAGCCATAGCCGCCCCATTCATGTGAGAAGTTCAGAACAAAAAAACGGTGTAATCTAGAAATAATTACGCTCAAGTAAACAAGGCTGCATTGGATTTCTGTTAATGTGACTCTGTGAAGCCAATGGCAATGTCCGCTTTAGCTAGAATGCCAGGAACCGCTTGTGGATTTGACAGCTCTAACGCAGTTCCACCCCAGACACCGCCAAAACAACTGCTATGTGGAT
>NC_088219.1:14664745-14673501 GCF_036934945.1 Oncorhynchus masou masou | reverse complement strand
CGATCCTGAGTACAGGCCTCGGCCTACAGGCCTACAACAGGCCTACAACACTCATTTCTTCGAAGATAAATGTGAATCCGACAATCACCCCTGGTGAGACAAAACCACAACTCGTTAGTGAAGAGCACTTTTTGCCAGTCCTGTCTGGTCCAGCGACAGTGGGTTTGAGCACGTTAGGCGACGTTGTTGCTGGTGACGTCTGGTGAGGACCTGCCTTACAACAGGCCTACAAGCCCTCAGCCCAACCTCTCAGTCTATTGAGGACAGTCTGAGCACTGATGGAGGAAGTTGCATTCCTGGCAGTTGTTGTTGCCATCCTGTACCTGTCCTGCAGGTGTGATGTTCAGATGTACCCATCCTGTGCAGGTGTTGTTACGATCAGCTGTCTGTCCTGCACTGTATTAGGCATCTCACAGGATGGACATCGCAATTTATTGCCCTGGCCACATTTTTTTAAATATATTTTTTTTACCTTTATTTAACTAGGCAAGTCAGTTAAGAACAAATTCTTTACAATGACTGCTAGAACAGTGGGTTAACGACAGAAGTGTACCTTGTCAGCTCGGTTTGAACTTGCAACCTTCCGATTACTAGTCCAACGCTCTAACCACTAGGCTAACCTGCCACCCCGTACTCATGCTTCTGCAGCATGCCTAAGGCACGTTCACGCAGATGAGCAGGGACCCTGGGCATATTTATTTTTGTGTTTTTCAGAGTCAGTAGAAAGGCCTCTTTAGTGTCTAAGTTTTCATTAATGTCATGAAAACTTAGTGTCCTAACATTTTCATGACCTTAATTGCGTACCATCTGTAATATGTTAGTGTCTTAAAGACTGTTCCACAGGTGCATGTTCATTAATTGTTTGTGGTTCATTGAACTAGCATGGGAAACAGTGTTTAAACTTTACAATGAAGATCTGTGAAGTTATTTGGATTTTTACGAATGTTTATTTTTTTGCAGAGTTTATTGTGTGAGTTTCACATCCCATTTTGATATCACTATAGCAGAGGTGGGATCAAATCAGGTGAATTTGCAGTCATGAATCTTAGAATTGACTCATTAAACTTCATATTTCATATCACCAGATTGGGGAAAAGACACCATTACCAAATATATTCATCAAAATAATATCTCTCCACCAAACCCAACAGCATGTAATTGAAGAAGAGCATCTGGCATTGTGGAATGTCTCATATTTAATTATTCAAGTACTTCTTATCACTCAAGTAAAACAAACATGAACATAGCTTTGCATCAAATGCACTATAAACCATGTTGCTAAGACGATCATCCAGGTTGGTTGCCACATTACCTTGGCAGGCAGTTCTGTCATGTTTTGGTAGTAAACAATGCAGCATTTCTTACTATTAATGTCAGTGCAGTCAAACACTGCATAATTTTCTTACAGTCAATGTTAACAATAGCTTCACCATTTCATCTTGTAATATGATGTAATTATGATGTATCTTGCACATAGTTTGAATATCTGTGTCAAGTTTTCATATATATATTTCTTTGTACAGTTGTTGACCTCTAGCAAGGTAAATCAACTGCGGGCCTGCTTGTTCTGAACACATTGTGTTGTTATATAATCATCACTGGGATTAATTGGATCCATTTTTCTAAAATCATGCTTGATGACTGAAAAGGTTCTCCGGAAGAAATATTCTACATTTCATGGTGATAGGCTGTAATCATACTATGAGAGAATATGGCATACTCACGAATTCAATTTTCTGGTCGTTAAAAGCAATCCACAAAAAGGGCAACACTAATCAAAAACTCTAGGATAATTTTGAAGCTTTGAGAATCCGATTGAATATTTAATTGTTGGGCTGTTGCGGAGTCATGTGAGAGTTGAGACGGAAAACCAATTTTCTGAGCCTGTCCAGTCGAGAGGTTGTCTTTAATGTGTGGAAAACCATCGCTGTGACTTTTACACCAATGTATATTCATGTTGCTCACAGAGGGCATAACTCTCCGAAACCTGACCAAACCTCTCAAAGAGATCTACCATATTCTGTGTTAAAACCCAGGAATCTCCAACTCCATGTACATGGGAAGCTAGTGGGTGTGCAGGATTCTGTTTTAACCACTGCACTACTACAGCTGTTTCAAATAATCAACCCACTAGGCACACCACGTCATTTCAAAGTGGATAATTGTAATATTTGATTGCACCATCAATCAATTAGATTACATATTCACCAACTCACTCTCAAAAAAGACAGTTAAAGTTTGCTGAATTTCAAATATCATCACCGTGTTTTCAACCATTTTAAAAGCATAGCAAAATTTTATTGAATAAACTGTCAGATGTTTTGTTTATTTACACAACAGATTAAAGTGTTATCACTGTGTTTATTCTAATAGAATAACCAAATGACATGTATTACAGTTAAATAATAAGGCAAGATGCAGTAATAATGAGGCAGCAACAATGAATTCCATATTTTCATTACAACTTCATTTTGATAAGTAGATTCATACGATTTCATTCTTCCGCCAGAAGAATGTACAATTGCACAGTCCGGACCAAAATATTTTTTGTTTGTTATTTTGGTCATGTTGCTACAGATGCGACCCAGTCGTTAATTATTTTTGCATAGTTGCTATGCAAAAGGACTGGTGGTCCGTTCTAAATAAAATCATAGCAACATAGTAGAAATCGGCAACATTTTTATCCATTCAATGGGGTGGATTTTTCTTGTGTCGAACTTTCTATATTGCGACAAATGATGATGAAAACGCTTTTTTTCAAATAACCTGTTACATCTATGGGGGCGCTATTTCATTATTGGATAAAAAAACGTGCCCGTTTTAAGCGCAATATTTTGTCACAAAAATATGCTCCACTATGCATATAATTGACAGCTTTGGAAAGAGGACACTGATGTTTCCAAAACTGCAAAGATATTGTATGTGAGTGCCCCAGAACTGATGCTACAGGCGAAACCAAGATGAAACTTCAACCAGGAAATGAGCAGGATTTTTGAGGCTCTGTTTTTCATTGTCTTCTTATATGGCTGTGATTGTGCAAGGAATGAGCCTGCCCGATCTATCGTTTCCCCAAGGTGTCTGCAGCATTGTGACGTATTTGTAGGCATATCATTGGAAGATTGACCATAAGAGACTACATTTGCCAGGTGTCCGCCCGGTGTCCTCCGTCGAAATTTGTGCGTCATCTTCAACTGCACGTCTTTTTCCAAGCGATTCACCGGAGAAAGTAGACTACCACGAACGATATATCAATGAAGAGATATGTGAAAAACACATTGAGGATTGATTCTAAACAGCGTTTGCCGTGTTTCAGTCGATATTATGGAGTTAATTTGGAAAACTGTTCGCCGTTTTGATGACTGAATTTTCGGGGTTTTTTGGTACCCAAACGTGATGTACAAAACGGAGCGATTTCTCCTACACAAAGAATCTTTCAGGAAATACTGAACATTTGCTATGTAACTGAGAGTCTCCTCATTGAAAATATCCGAAGTTCTTCAAAGGTAAAGGATTTTGTTTGAATCCTTTTCTGGTTTTTGTGCAAATGTTGCCCGCTAAATGCTACGCTAAATGCTACGCTAGCTATCAATACTCTTACACAAATGCTTGTTTTGCTATGGTTCAAAAGCATATTTTGAAAATCTGAGATGACAGTGTTGTAAAGAAAAGGCTAAGCTTGAGAGCTAGCACATTCATTTCATTTCATTTGCGATTTTCATAAATAGTTAACGTTATGTTATGCTAATGAGCTTGAGGCTATAAATAGAATCCCGGATCCGGGATTGCGCGACGCAACAGGTTAACCTCTCTGGCCCACCCGGGACGCAACCGCACCCCCTGCCAACAATAAATGCAAATGCACTACGTCAAATGCTAATAGCACTCGTTAAAATTCAAACGTTCATTAAAACTCACATGCAGGGTACTCAATTCAAGCTACACTCGTTGTGAATCTGGCCAACGAGTCAGATTTGTAAAATGCTTTTTGGCGAAAGCATGAGAAGCTATTATCTGATAGCAGGCAACACCCCGAAATACCAGAAGTGGACGTAAACAAAGGAATTAGCGTAGCCGGCGGTACACAAAACGCAGAAATAAAATATAAAACATTCATTACCTTTGACGAGATTCTTTGTTGGCACTCCTATATGTCCCATAAACAACACAATTGGGTCTTTTTTTCGATTAAATCGGTCCTTGCGTACCCAAAATGTCAATTTATGAAGACCGTCAGATCCAGGAAAAACACAGTTTTTAAACGCGACGTTATTTTTGAAAATTAAAAAAGTTGCCTATAAACTTTGACAAAACACTTCAAGCTACTTCTGTAATCCAACTTTAGGTATTACTAAACGTTAATAAACTATCAAATTGATCACGTAGCGATCTGTATTCAATAGGCACAAGTTTGGGAAACGTAGCCAACTTTTCCGGTTCCATTGTTCACATCTGTGGACCTGACAACCGGATGTGGCTATTACTCAGATGTCCAAGGATTTAGTTGAATCGAAATCACAACACTGGCGACATCGTGTGGAAGCTGTAGGAACTGTAATCCCATCCTTAAGTATTTTTCCTTCCAATAGACAATACATGGACTGGCGGATTGATTTTTTCTCCGTCGATTTAGTGACCAGGTTTTCTGGCGATTTTGACCACGGAACTCGTTCTGTTATCGTCACAGACACCATTGAACCAGTTCTAGAAACTTCGGAGTGTTTTCTATGCACACATACTAATCATATGCATATACTATATTCCTGGCATGAGTAGCAGGAAGTTGAAATGTTGCGCGATTTTTAACAGAATTTTGAAAAAAGTAGCCCGATCTCTAAGAGGTTTTAAGACCCAATAGCATTTGCAAATTCATCTACAGCTATTGTTTCAATTCAACATAGAGCATCTTTTTGTGACAAAATATTGCGCTTAAAACGGGAACGTCTTTTTATCCAAAAATGATATAGCGCCCCTAGAGTTTCAAGAGGTTAAAAGGCATCATTGATGATATATGAGTGATAAAGTATGGGTACATTTAATTTGCTCTATTAAACCTACCCTTTGGAATGACTTTGATAGCAACATTGAATATAATTCGTTTTTAAGTGTACAATTGTTTTCGAAAGTATTCAACCCCCTTGAGATTTTTACCATTTTGTTGCCTTACAACCTGGAATTAAAATAGATTTTTTGGGGGGTTGTATCATTTGATTTACACAACATGCTTACGACATGCTTTCCACTTCTTTGTGAAACAAACAAGAAATAAGACAAAAAAATAGAACTTGAGCATGCATAACTTTTCACCCCCCCAAAGTCAATACTTTGTAGAGTCACCTTTTGCAGCAATTACAGCTGCAAGTCTCTTGGGGTATGTCTCTATAAGCTTGGCACATCTAGCCACTGGGATTTTTGCCCATTCTTCAAGGCAAAACTGCTCCAGCTCCTTCAAGTTGGATGGGTTCCGCTAGTGTACAGCAATCTCTGTCATACCACAGATTCTCAATTGGAATGAGATCTGGGCCTTGCCATTCCAAGACATTTAAATGTTTCCCCTTCAGCCATTTGAGTGTTGCTTTAGCAGTATGCTTAGGGTCAGTGTCCTGCTGGAAGGTGAACCTCCGTCCCAGTCTCAAATCTCTGGAAGACTGAAACAGGTTTCCCCTCAAGAATTTCCCTGTATTTAGCCCCATCCATCATTCCTTCAAATCTGACCAGTTTCCCAGTCCCTCCTGATGAAAAACACCCCCACAGCTTGATGCTGCCACCACCATTCTTCACTGTGGGGATGGTATTCTCGGGTTGATGAGAGGTGTTGGGTTTGCGCCAGAAATAACATTTTCCTTGATGGACAAAAAGCTGAATTTTAGTCTCATCTGACCAGAGTACCTTCTTCCATATGTTTGGGCAGTCTCCCACATGCCTTTTGGCGAACACCAAACATATTTGCTTATTTTTTTCTTTAAGTAAAGGCTTGCGTAAAGCCCAGCTGTGTGGAGTGTACGGCTTAAAGTGGTCCTATGGACAGATACTCCAATCGCCGCTGTGGAGCTTTGCAGCTCCTTTAAGGCTATCTTTGGTCTCTTTGTTGACTCTCTGATTAATGCCCTCCTTGCCTGGTCTGTGAGTTTTGGTGGGCGGCCCTCTCTTGGCAGGTTTGTTGTGGTGCCATATTCTTTCAATAATGGATTTAATGGTGCTCTGTTGGATGTTCAAAGTTTCTGATATTTTTTTATAACCCAACCCTGATCTGTACTTCTCCACAACTTTGTCCCTGACCTGTTTGGAGAGCTCTGTGGTCTTCATGGTGCCGCTTGCTTGGTGGTGCCCCTTGCTTAGTGGTGTTGCATACTCTGGGGCCTTTCAGAACAGGTGTATATATATTGAGATCATGTGACATTTAGATTGCACACAGGTGGACTTTATTTAATTAATTATGTGACTTCTGAAGGTAATTGGTTGCACAGGGTCTTATTTAGGGGCTTCATAGCAAAGGGGGTGAATACATATGCACACACCACTTGTACGTATTTTTTGTGTTGTTTTTTGAAGTGATTTTTTTCTATTTCACTTCACCAATTTCAACTATTTTGTGTATGTCCATTACATTAAATTCAAATAAAAATCCATTTGCAGGTTGTCATGCAACAAAATAGGAAGAACGCCAAGGGGGATGAATACTTTTGTAAGGCACTGTAGATATCAACAATTTTTTTATTTTAATTGTTTTTTCAACTTTATTTAACTTCTTGGTTATTGGGGGCGCTATTTTAGTTTTTGGATGAAAAACGTTCCCGTTTTAAACAAGATATTTTGTCACGAAAAGATGCTCGACTATGCATATAATTGACAGCTTTGGAATTTGTCTGTGAGTGAACTGATAGGCACAGAACTTACAGGCGAAACCCAGATAAAAATCCAATCAGGAAGTGACGCATTTTTTGAAACCGCCTCATGCCAATGACTCTTTATATTGCTGTGAAGGAGCAAGGAGTCAGCTTACGTTTTCCACGTTTTCCCCAGGGTGTCTGCAGCATTGTGACGTCTTTTTAGGCATTTCCATTGGAGAATGGCTGTAAGAGACCATATAGGGCGTGTGGACGCATGGTGTCTCCCGGATAAAACCTTGCGTAAAATACTGAGGTAGCCATTTTTCCAATGGTTTCCCTCTGCAAGGGCCGCGGCTTTTGTGGAGCGATGGGTAACGCTGCTTCGAGGGTGGCTGTTGTCGATGTGTTCCTGGTTCGAGCTCAGGTCGGAGCGAGGAGAGGGACGGAAGCTATACTGTTACACTGGCAATACTAAAGTGCCTGTAAGAACATCCAATAGTCAAAGGTTAATGAAATACAAATCATACAGTGCCTTGCGAAAGTATTCGCCCCCCTTGAACTTTGCGACCTTTTGCCACATTTCAGGCTTCAAACATAAAGATATAAAACTGTATTTTTTTGTGAAGAATCAACAACAAGTGGGACACAATCATGAAGTGGAACGACATTTATTGGATATTTCAAACTTTTTTAACAAATCAAAAACTGAAAAATTGGGCATGCAAAATTATTCAGCCCCTTTACTTTCAGTGCAGCAAACTCTCTCCAGAAGTTCTGTGAGGATCTCTGAATTATCCAATGTTGACCTAAATGACTAATGATGATAAATACAATCCACCTGTGTGTAATCAAGTCTCCGTATAAATGCACCTGCACTGTGATAGTCTCAGAGGTCCGTTAAAAGTGCAGAGAGCATCATGAAGAACAAGGAACACACCAGGCAGGTCCGAGATACTGTTGTGAAGAAGTTTAAGGCCAGATTTGGATACAAAAAGATTTCCCAAGCTTTAAACATCCCAAGGAGCACTGTGCAAGCGATAATATTGAAATGGAAGGAGTATCAGACCACTGCAAATCTACCAAGACCTGGCCGTCCCTCTAAACTTTCAGCTCATACAAGGAGAAGACTGATCAGAGATGCAGCCAAGAGGCCCATGATTACTCTGGATGAACTGCAGAGATCTACAGCTGAGGTGGGAGACTCTGTCCATAGGACAACAATCAGTCGTATATTGCACAAATCTGGCCTTTATGGAAGTGGCAAGAAGAAAGCCATTTCTTAAAGATATCCATAAAAGTGTCGTTTTAAAGTTTGCCACAAGCCACCTGGGAGACACACCAAACATGTGGAAGAAGGTGCTCTGGTCAGATGAAACCAAAATTGAACTTTTTGGCAACAATGCAAAACGTTATGTTTGGCGTAAAAGCAACACAGCTCATCACCCTGAACATACACCATCCCCACTGTCAAACATGGTGGTGGCAGCATCATGGTTTGGGCCTGCTTTTCTTCAGCAGGGACAGGGAAGATGGTTAAAATTGATGGGAAGATGGATGGAGCCAAATACAGGACCATTCTGGAAGAAAACCTGATGGAGTCTGCAAAAGACCTGAGACTGGGACGGAGAATTGTCTTCCAACAAGACAATGATCCAAAACACAAAGCAAAATCTACCATGGAATGGTTCAAAAATAAACATATCCAGATGTTAGAATGGCCAAGTCAAAGTCCAGACCTGAATCCAATCGAGAATCTGTGGAAAGAACTGAAAACTGCTGTTCAATGCTCTCCATCCAACCTCACTGAGCTCGATCTGTTTTGCAAGGAGGAATGGGAAAAAATGTCAGTCTCTAGATGTGGAAAACTGATAGAGACATACCCCAAGCGACTTACAGCAAAAGGTGGCGCTACAAAGTATTAACTTAAGA
>NC_088219.1:13545540-13547726 GCF_036934945.1 Oncorhynchus masou masou | reverse complement strand
GGCGTAGGCTTTACAGGTCTCTTAGTGGCTGTGTATGACATAATCAGACCCCTGGTGTACGCTTTACAGGTCTCTTAGTGGCTGTGTATGACATAATCAGACCCCTGGCGTACGCTTTACAGGTCTCTTAGTGGCTGTGTATGACATAATCAGACCCCTGGCGTACGCTTTACAGGTCTCTTCGTGGCTGTGTATGATGTAATCAGACCCCTGGCGTAGGCTTTACAGGTCTCTTAGTGGCTGTGTATGACATAATCAGACCCCTGGCGTAGGCTTTACAGGTCTCTTAGTGGCTGTGTATGACATAATCAGACCCCTGGCGTACGCTTTACAGGTCTCTTAGTGGCTGTGTATGATATAATCAGACCCCTGGCGTAGGCTTTACAGGTCTCTTCGTGGCTGTGTATGACATAATCAGACCCCTGGTGTACGCTTTACAGGTCTCTTAGTGGCTGTGTATGACATAATCAGACTCCTGGTGTACACTTTACAGGTCTCTTAGTGGCTGTGTATGATATAATCAGACCCCTGGCGTAGGCTTTACAGGTCTCTTCGTGGCTGTGTATGACATAATCAGACCCCTGGTGTACGCTTTACAGGTCTCTTAGTGGCTGTGTATGACATAATCAGACCCCTGGTGTACACTTTACAGGTCTCTTAGTGGCTGTGTATGACATAATCAGACCCCTGGCGTAGGCTTTACAGGTCTCTTAGTGGCTGTGTATGACATAATCAGACCCCTGGTGTACACTTTACAGGTCTCTTAGTGGCTGTGTATGATATAATCAGACCCCTGGCGTAGGCTTTACAGGTCTCTTAGTGGCTGTGTATGACATAATCACACCCCTGGCGTAGGCTTTACAGGTCTCTTAGTGGCTGTGTATGACGTAATCAGACCCCTGGTGTACGCTTTACAGGTCTCTTAGTGGCTGTGTATGACATAATCAGACCCCTGGTGTACGCTTTACAGGTCTCTTAGTGGCTGTGTATGACATAATCAGACCCCTGGTGTACGCTTTACAGGTCTCTTAGTGGCTGTGTATGACATAATCAGACCCCTGGTGTACGCTTTACAGGTCTCTTAGTGGCTGTGTATGACATAATCAGACCCCTGGCGTACGCTTTACAGGTCTCTTAGTGGCTGTGTATGACATAATCAGACCCCTGGCGTACGCTTTACAGGTCTCTTAGTGGCTGTGTATGACATAATCAGACCCCTGGCGTACGCTTTACAGGTCTCTTAGTGGCTGTGTATGACATAATCAGACCCCTGGCGTAGGCTTTACAGGTCTCTTAGTGGCTGTGTATGACATAATCAGACCCCTGGCGTACGCTTTACAGGTCTCTTAGTGGCTGTGTATGACATAATCAGACCCCTGGCGTACGCTTTACAGGTCTCTTAGTGGCTGTGTATGACATAATCAGACCCCTGGCGTACGCTTTACAGGTCTCTTAGTGGCTGTGTATGACATAATCAGACCCCTGGCGTACGCTTTACAGGTCTCTTAGTGGCTGTGTATGACATAATCAGACCCCTGGCGTACGCTTTACAGGTCTCTTAGTGGCTGTGTATGACATAATCAGACCCCTGGCGTACGCTTTACAGGTCTCTTAGTGGCTGTGTATGACATAATCAGACCCCTGGCGTAGGCTTTACAGGTCTCTTAGTGGCTGTGTATGACGTAATCAGACCCCTGGCGTAGGCTTTACAGGTCTCTTAGTG
Organism: Oncorhynchus masou masou; assembly: GCF_036934945.1. Classification (NCBI taxonomy): domain Eukaryota; kingdom Metazoa; phylum Chordata; class Actinopteri; order Salmoniformes; family Salmonidae; genus Oncorhynchus; species Oncorhynchus masou. Next base: position 13,546,003 of record NC_088219.1, on the reverse strand, counting down.
GCTGTGTATGACGTAATCAGACCCCTGGCGTAGGCTTTACAGGTCTCTTAGTGGCTGTGTATGACATAATCAGACCCCTGGCGTAGGCTTTACAGGTCTCTTAGTGGCTGTGTATGACATAATCAGACCCCTGGTGTACGCTTTACAGGTCTCTTAGTGGCTGTGTATGACATAATCAGACCCCTGGTGTACGCTTTACAGGTCTCTTAGTGGCTGTGTATGACATAATCAGACCCCTGGCGTACGCTTTACAGGTCTCTTAGTGGCTGTGTATGACATAATCAGACCCCTGGTGTACGCTTTACAGGTCTCTTATTGGCTGTGACATAATCAGACCCCTGGCGTACGCTTTACAGGTCTCTTAGTAGCTGTGTATGACATAATCAGACCCCTGGCATACGCTTTACAGGTCTCTTAGTGGCTGTGTATGACATAATCAGACCCCTGGCGTAGGCTTTACAGG
>NC_088219.1:13493663-13543663 GCF_036934945.1 Oncorhynchus masou masou | reverse complement strand
CTATTACTACTACTATTACTACTACTACTATTACTACTACTATTACTACTATTACTACTACTATTACTACTACTACTATTACTGCTATTCCTACGATTACTACTACTATTACTACTACTACTATTACTGCTATTACTACGATTACTACTACTATTACTACTACTACTATTACTACTACTACTACTAGTACTACTATTACTACTATTACTACTACTATTACTACTACTAATACTACTATTAACCTCATGTCTCATAGTCATTTGTGTTTACCATAAACAGTGGTGATCCTCTGCATGCACTCTGTGCTGATTGGAGGACACATCCAGAGGTTGCTGTTGGAGACTGCTCTGGACATGCACCTGACGGATGGTTCCCTGGTGTTTATCCCCTACGACACACTGCTCTACAGCCTGCCCTACAGGGATGTCCGCTACCCAGCCCTCATCAACAACGGCAAGCTGCGGAGAGCATACGACGCTGTCCTGACCGTCACCATGGACTCAGAGGAGAACTCATTCTACAAGGCCTACCAGAAGACTGTGAATGTTGGGGGGGTTCCCAGACACATCAAGCTCCACCAGGTACAGCTGAATGAGCTGAGGACAACTGGGGCTTACATGCATAGGCATAGTTTTGGGCTAAATCCTATCAGGCCATTATCGTGTCATTGTTTTTGGGCTAAATACTATCAGGCCATTATAGTGTCCATGGTTTTGTATATTTGCATTTGTGTAACACTAATATCTCGTGGACAGACTACGTAAACATGTCTGACTAAATATCGTTATGTTCTTATTTCATTTTTTCCAGATTTCTCCTCTGTTTGGTACCATCTACAGCTCGATCCTCTTCATGGCTAACGCTCTGCAGAATGTTTGTGATGCTGGGGAGTGGAGGTCTGGAGCCAACCTGGTGCGCCACTCCAGGAACATGGCTTTCTATGGTTTCAGCCAGCGGGTCCGCACCAACGGTTCCGGGGCCAGCTTGTTGAAGTATGTGGTGCTGGACACAGATGGGCAGTCCTGGCCTCTGCTGCCCACCCACTGTGTGGACCTGGAGGCTGGGATGGTGATGTCTCTGGGCCGCAGCATCCACTTCCCAGGGGGGGTCCAGCCCAGCCCAGACTCGAGCTGCTGGTTCATTCCAGGCACCTTATGCACAGGAGGTGAGAACACAGCAAATTGTACTAAATGACAAATGATGGTAGGGGGGCTAAATGCAGACAGATGAAAACACACACTCACACACTGCACGTTCGCGCGCTCACACACAGGCAAGTACGCATGTGCACACACACCAGCAAACAGGAGGGGAACAGTTACCATCTGTTCATAAAGAGGACATCTTTCTCTAGAGGAAAGTGGAACAGAGAATTAGATCAGGGTGTGGTGGTATGTTGACATAGTCTGTGATAAGCTAGGTATCTTTTTAAATCAGGTGTGATTCATTATATGATGTTCGACTATGATATGCTTTGTTTTAGGAGGAGTGGATCCATTCCATCTTATCATAGTCTTCCTGTGTATCCTTTTGACCATTACCTTCTCAAGTGGACTCTACTACTGTATAAGGTATTCTATTTAAACAATAAGGCCTGAGGGGGTGTGCACGGCTAAGGGGCTGTTCTTATGCATGACGCAACGCGGAGTGCCAGGATACAGCCCTTAGCCGTGGTATATTGGCCATATACCATAAACCCCTGAGGTGCATTATTGCTATTATAAACTGGTGACCAACATAATTAGAAGAGTAAAAAAATTTTTTTGTCATACCAGTGGTATACCACAGATTTCAGCCAATCAGCATTCAGGGCTCGAACCACCCAGTTTATAATACTGTACAGTACTTTCCGCATATTCTTGTTTGCTATTTTCTACATTTGTATGACTCAAGTTTATAACAGTTGGTAATAGCAGCAACATTTCTCAATATGTCTTCACAGACCTTTAGGTACCTTCTGAACTACTGCTGATGGCACTCCTCCCTCACTCCTTCCTCACTCCTCCCTCACCCCTCCCTCTCCCCTCTGAACCCCTCCTCTCCCCTCCCTCTACACCCCTCCTTCCACCTTTCACTTTTAGGAGGCGTATCAACCAGATTAGTTTAGTCAGGGGTCCTGACAAGATCATGCTAACCCTGGCAGATGTGATCTTCATCAACCCCTCACTCAGTAATAAGGTCAGATCCCCTAACTGACAGTGTCTGGAAGATCCAATGGGGTCATATTTAAGTTCCCACATAATGATTGATATACAGCATATGGCCATAAGTATGTGGACACACCTTCAATTGAGTGGATTTGGCTATTTCAGCCACTGCCACCACCATTGGACTCTGGAGCAGTGGGAACGTGTTCCCTGGAGTGATGAATCACGCATCACCATCTGGCAGTATGACGGGTGAATCTGGGTTTGGCGGATGCCAGGAGAACGCTACCTGCCCAAATGAATATTGCCAACTATAAAGTTTGGTGGAGGAGGAATAATGGTCTGAAGGGAAATCTTAACGCTACAGCATACAATAACATTCTAGACGATTCTGTGCCTCCAACGTTTTGGCAACAGCTTGGGGAAGGCCCTTTCCTGTTTCAGCATGACAATGCACCTGTGCACAAAGTGAGATCCATACAGAAATTGAGATCAGTGTGGAAGAACTTGACTGCCCGGCAGAGGGCCCTGATCTCAACCCCATAGAACACCTTTGGGATGAATTGGAACGCAAACTGCGTGCCAGGCCTAATTGCCCAACATCAGTGCCCGACTTCACTAATGCTCTTGTGACTGAATGGAAGCAAGTCCAGCAATGTTTCAACATCTAGTGGAAAGCCTTCCCAGAAGAGTGAAGCGCTGTTATAGAGGCGAAGAGGGGAACAACTCCATATTAATGTCCATGATTTTGGAATGAGATGTTCAAAGATCAGGTGTCCACATACTTTTGGTTGGACAACACATGCAATTGAAAATATATATATATATTTTTTTTTTATATATCTTTGCAGCATGACGAGTGGTTTTGTCAATAACCTATGTTTTTCTCTCCATGTTTCAGAAGCTAAGTTTAGATGAGAGCAAAGTGGGTGATATGCGTAGGAAACCCTCAGACACGGATCGTCAGAGCCTCTCTACTCCCTTCTCTGACTCCACCGTCACCCCGGCAACCTATGCAAACTCCAACATAGCCATCTTTGAGGTAACAGGGGCAGGAGGCTCTCTTCTAAGAATGGTTCAGGGAGTTCTGAGGCTTGTCTGAAAGTTGATTCAGAACTATCAAACACATACCTTTTTACAGGGAGACTGGGCTTGGATGAAAAGACTCCCGTCTGGAAACTTTAAAGCCATTACTCCCCAGACGAGTGACGTCTTTGAGTTGGTGAGGTTCTACTGTAAAATATACTGCCAGTTACGATGTAAGAAGATTTGATGATGAGAAATCCATTTGACTATAACTAATGTATCTCTGTTGTCAATTAAAATGAGCCCATTGTCACGGCTCTGTTCTTTCAGATGAAGGACATACGACACGAGAACGTCAACCTCTTCTTGGGGTTTTTCCTTGACTGTGGTGTTTTCGGCATCATGACAGAGTATTGCTCACGTAGCAGCTTGCAGGACTTGCTAAGCAATAGTGACGTTAAGCTGGACTGGATGTTTAAGACCTCCCTGTTATTGGACCTTATCAAGGTAACCACTAGTAGTGGGGTGTGGCCAAAATCCCCTCAGAGACATACAGTTACACTATCCCTATAGGAAGACCTACAGCTGCCACAATGTGCTTTAAATCATTTTACATTACAGATTTGTTACAGTTTAGGTCCCAAAGTTCATTTAATGCCCAACTCACGGTATACCTACAGCAAGCTACCTTTCTCTCTGACATGACACCAACGCTACTTTTTTCTGTCTTCCATAGGGCATGAAGTACCTCCACCACCGAGGTGTTTGTCATGGACGACTCAAGTCTCGGAACTGCGTAGTGGATGGCCGCTTTGTGCTCAAGATCACAGACTACGGCTACAACAAGATTTTGATGGCACAAAGATTCCCATATGAAGATCCCTCCGCAGAAGGTGGGTGTTAAGACCACTCAAATCGAATCAAATTTAATTTGTCACATGCGCCAAATACAACAGGTAGAGCTTACAGTGAAATGCTTACTTACAAGCCTTTAACCAACAATGCCGTTTTAAGAAAATACCCCCAAAAATAAAACATAAAAAGTAAGAGATAAGAATAACAAATAATTAAAGAGCAGCAGTAAATAACAATAGTGGGGCTATATACAGGGGTACCAGTACAGAGCCAATGTGTTAATCTGCGGGGGCACCGGTGTTGAGGTAATTGAGGATAATTATGTACATGTACAGTGCCTTGCAAAAGTATTCACCCCCTTGGCGTTTTTCCTATATTGTTTCATTACAACCTGTAATTTAAATGGATGTTTATTTGGATTTCATGTAATGGACATACACAAAATAGTCCAAATTGGTGAAGTGAAAGGAAAAAAATGACTTGTTTCAAAAAATAAAAATAAAAAATTTAACGGAATCACCCCTTAGCTCTGAAGCCCCTAAATAAGATCTGGTGCAACCAATTACCTTCAGAAGACACTTAATTAGTTAAATAAAGTCCATTTGTGTGCAATCTAAGTGTCACATCATCTGTCACATGATCTCAGTATATATACACCTGTTCTGAAAGGCCCCAGAGTCTGCAACACCAGCAAGTAAAGGGCACCACCAAGCAAGCGGCACCATGAAGACCAAGGAGCTCTCCAAACAGGGACAACATTGTGGAGAAGTACAGATCAGGTATGGATTATAAAAACATATCCAAAATGTTTAGCATCCCACGGAGCACCTTTAAATCCATAATAAAAAAATGGAAAGAATATGGCACCACAGCAAACCTGCCAAGAGAGGGCCGCTCACCAAAACTCACGGACCAGGCAAGGAGGGCATTAATCAGAGAGGCAAGAAAGGGACCAAAGATAACCCTGAAGGGGCTGTAAAGCTCCACGGTGGAGATTGGAGTATCTGTCCATAGGACCACTTTAAACCACACTCCACAGAACTGGGCTTTACGGAAGAGTGGCCAGAAAAAAAGCCATTGCTTTATAAAGAAAAACATTTGTGTTTGACAAAGGGCACGTGGGATACTCCCCAAGCATATGGAAGAAGGTACTCTGGTCAGATGAGACTAAAATTGAGCTTTTTGGCCATCAAGGAAAACGCTATGTCTGGCGCAAACCCAACACCTCTCATCACTCCGAGAACAACAACATCATGCTGTGGGGATGTTTTTCATCGGCAGGGACTAGGAAACTGGTCATAATTGAAGGAATGGCGTTAAATACAGGGAAATTCTTGAGGGAAACCTGTTTCAGTCTTCCAAAGATGTGAGACTGCGATCGGGTTTACCTTCCAGCAGGACAATGACCCTAAGCATACTGCTAAAGCAACATTTGAGTGGTTTAAGGGGAAACATTTAAATGTCTTGGAATGGCCTAGTCAAAGCCCAAACCTCAATCCAATTGAGAATCTGTGGTATGACTTAAAGATTGCAGTACACCAGGGGAACCCATCCAACTTGAAGGAGCTGGAGCAGTTTTGCCTTGAAGAAAGAGCAAAAATCCCAGGGGCTAGATGTACCAAGCTTATAGAGACAGGAGGCAACAAAACAGGAAAAATCCCAAGGGGGGTGAATACTTTCGCAAGCCACTGTAGAGTTATTAAAGTGGTTATGCATAGATAATAACAGAGAGTAACAGCAGCGTGTGTGTGTGTTTTATTTTTATTTTTTATTTGACCTTTATTTAACTAGGCAAGTCAGTTAAGAACAAATTCTTATTTTCAATGACGGCCTAGGAACAGTGGGTTAACTGCCTGTTCATGGGCAGAACGACAGATTTGTACCTTGTCAGCTCGGGGGTTTGAACTTGCAACCTTCCGGTTACTAGGTTACTAGTCCAACGCTCTAACCACTAGGCTACACTGCCGCCCTGTGTGTGTGTGTGTGTGTGTGTGTGTGTGTGTGTGTGTGGGGGGGGGGGGCAATGAAAATATTCTGGGTAGCCATTTAATAAGCTGTTCAGGAGTCTTATGGCTTGGGGGTAGAAGCTGTTTAGATGCCTCTTGGACCTAGACTTGGTGCTCCGGTACCGCTTGCCATGCGGTAGCAGAGAGAACAGTCTATGACTTGAGTGGCTGGAGTCTTTGATCATTTTTGGGGCCTTCCTCTGACACCGCCTGGTATAGAGGTCCTAAGTGGCATGAAGCTTGGCCCCTGTGATGTACTGGGCCGTACGCACTACCCTCTGTAGTGACTTGCGGTCGGAGGCCAAGGAATACCTAGGATAGGATAAAGTAATCCTTCTCACCCCCCTTAAATGATTTAGATGCACTATTGTAAAGTGGCTGTTCCACTGGATGTCATAAGGTGAATTCACCAATTTGTAAGTCGCTCTGGATAAGAGCGTCTGCCAAATGACTTAAATGTAATGTAAATGTAAGCAGTTGCCATACCAGGCAGTGATGCAACCAGTGCTCTCTATGGTGCAGCTGTAAAACCTTTTGAGGATCTGAGGACCCATGCCAAATCTTTTCATCCTCCTGAGGGGTAAAAGGTTTTGTCGTGCCCTGTTCACGACTGTCTTGGTGTGCTTGGACCATGTTTGTTTGTTGGTGATGTGAATGCTAACGAACTTGAAGCTCTCAACCTGCTCCACTCAACCTGCTCCACTCAACCTGCTCCGTGGTTAGTCCTCCTTTTCCTGTAGTCCACAATCATCTCCTTTGTCTTGATCACGCTGAAGGAGAAGTTGTTGTCATTGCACCATACTGTCACGATGGCAATATACTCAGACCAACGTGCAGCGTGATTTGGGTTCCACATGTTTAATAAAGGAAACTCACAAAAACAATAAACAGCAATAAACGATATGTGAAGCTCAAGCAGTGCTCAACAGGCAACTACGCAGAAACAAGATCCCACAAAACACAGTGGGGAAATGGCTGCCTAATATGATACCCAATCAGAGACAACGATAAACAGCTACCTCTGATTGGGAACCATACCAGGCCAACATAGAAATAAATGCACTAGATCACCCACTCTAGTCACACCCTGACCTAACCAAAATAGAGAATAAAAAGGCTCTCTATGGTCAGGGCGTGACACATACGGTCAGGTCTCTGACCTCCTCCCTATAGGTTGTCTCATTGTTGTTGGTGATCAGGCCTACCACTGTTATGTCATCAGCACTTAATGATGGTGTTGGAGTCGTGCCTGGCCGTGCAGTCATGAGTGAACAGGGAGAAAAGGAGGGATCTGAGCGCGCACCCCTGAGGAGCCGCCATGTTGAAGATCAGCGTGGCGGATGTGTTGTTACCTACCCTTATCACCTGGAGGTGGCCTGTCAGGAAGTCCATGACCCAGTTGTAGAGGGAGGTGTGTAGTCCCAGGGTCTTTTGCTTATTGATGGGCTTTGAAGGCACTATAGTGTTGGAAACTGTCAATGGGAAAGTGCAGTGTGGAAAGGGCAGTGTGGAGTGCAATAGAGATGGCGTCATCTGTGGATCTGTTTGTACGGTATGCAAATTGGAGTGGGTCTAGGGTTTCTGGGATAATGGTGTTGATGTGAGCCATGGCCAGCCTTTCAAAGCACTTCATGGCTACAGACGTGAGTGCTATGGGTTGGTAGTCATATAGGCAGGTTACCTTAGTGTTCAAGGGCACAGGGACTATGGTGGTCTGCTTGAAACATGTTGGTATTACAGACTCAGACAGGGAGAGGTTGAAAATATCAGTGAAGACACTTGCCAGTTGGTCAATATATTCTGGGATTACACATCCTGGTAATCTATCTGGCCCAGCGGCCTTGTGAATGTTAACCTGTTTAAAGATCTTACACACATTGGCTGCGGAACAGCTGATGCTCTCATGCATGTTTCAGTGTTACTTGCCTCGAGGCAAGCATAGAAGTTATTTAGCTCATCTGGTATATTCGTGTCACTGGGCAGCTCTCAGCTGTGCTTCCCTTTGTAGTCTGTAATAGTTTGCAAGCCCTGCCACATCCAACGATTGTCAGAGCTGGTGTAGTACGATTCGATCTTATTCCTGTATTGACACTTTGCCTGTCTGATGGTTTGTCGGAGGGCATAGTAGGATTTCTTATACGCTTCTGTGTTAGAGTACTGCTCCTTGAAACCGGCAGCTCTACCCTTTACCTCAGTGTGAATGTTGACTGTAATCCATGGCTTCTGGTTGGGGTATGTACGTACAGTCACTGTAGGGATGACTTCGATGCACTTATTGATATAGCCAGTGACTGATGTGGTGTACTCTTCAATGCCATTGGAAGAATCCCGGAACAGTCCCGTAGTTTAGCATCTGCTTCATCTGACCACTTTTTTATAGACCCAGTCACTGATGCTTTCTGTTTTAATTTTTGCTTGTACACAGGAATCAGGAGGATATAGTTATGGTCAGATTTGCAAATGGAGGGTGAGGGAGAGCTTTGTATGCATGTGTGTGTGGAGTAAATGTGGTCTATAATTTTTTTCCCTCTGGTTGCACATTAAACATGCTGATAGAAATGAGGTAAAACTGATTTAAGTTTCCCTGCATTAAAGTCCCCAGCCACTAGGAGCGCCACCTCTGGATGAGCGTTTTCCTGTTTGCGGAATACAGTTCATTGAGCACGGTTTTAGTGCCAGCCTCGGTCTGGGGTGGTATGTAGACAGATACGAAAAATACAGATGAAAACTCTCTAGGTAGATAGTGTGGTCTACAGCTTATCGTGAGATACTCTACTTCAGGCGAACCTTGAGACTTCCTTAGATATCGTACACCAACTGTTGTTCACATAAATGCATAGGACCCCGCCCCGTGTCTTTCCAGAGGCTACTGTTCTGTCCTGCCGATAGAGTGTATAACCCTCAAGCTGTACTTTGGGATGGTGTTTTTCGGCTTGCAAGCCTACCCCTTTTTCCTCCAATCATAACGATGGTCATTATGGCCAAACAGTTCTATTTTTGTTTCATCGGACCAGAGCACAATTCTAAAAAAAATTATGATCTTTGTCCCCATGTGCTGTTGCAAACCGTAGTCTGGCTTTTTTTATGGTGGTTTTGGAGCAATGGCTTCTTTCTTGCTGATGTCGATATAGGACTCATTTTACTGTGGATATAGATACTTTTGTACCTGTTTCCTCCAGCATCTTCACAAGGTTCTTTGCTGTCGTTCTGGGATTGATTTGCACTTTTTGGACCAAAGTACGTTCATCTCTAGGAGAAAGAACGTGTCTCCTTCCTGAGCTGTATGACGGCTGTGTGTTCCCATGGTGATTATACTTGCGTACTATTGTTTGTACAGGTGAACGTGGTACCTTCAGGCGTTTGGAAATTGTTCCCAAGGATGAGCCAGACTTGTGGAGGTCTACAATTTTTTTCTGAGGTCTTGGATGATTTCTTTTGATTTTCCTATGATGTCAAGGCAATGAGGCACAGAGTTTGAAATACATCCACAGGTGCACCTCCAATTGACTCAAATTATGTCAATTAGCCTATCAGAAGCTTCAAAAGCTTGACATTTTCTGTAATTTTCCAAAGCTGTTTAAAGGCACAGTCAACTTAGTGTATGTAAACTTCTGACCCACTGGAATTTTGACATGGACAAAGTAGATGTCCTAACTGACTTGCCAAAACTATAGTTTGTTAGCAAGACATTTGTGGAGTGGCTGAAAAAAAAAGTTTTAATGACTCCAACCTAAGATTATGAAAACTTCTGACTTCAACTGTATATGTCTGTGTGTGTGCGTGCCAACTTGCCTGTGTGGTTGTGCAGAGCTGCTGTGGACGGCCCCTGAGATCCTACGGAGCCCTCACCCAGGGCTGTGTGGCACCCAGCTAGGGGACGTCTACAGCTTCGCCATCATCATGCAGGAGGTGGTGCTACGGGGACCTCCCTTCTGTATGCTGGACCTGTCTGCTGAAGGTGTGGATCACTCACCCAATCACAACCCCAAACACAATTTAAAACAACAAAGTAGAAGAGACAGTTTCAACGGTGTGGTTTAATAGGGGTGTGGTTTAATAGGGGTGTGGTTCAATGGGGGTGTGGTTTAATAGGGGTGTGGTTTAATAGGATGTGGTTTAATAGGGGTGTGGTTTAATAGGGATGTGGTTTAATAGGGGTGTGGTTTAATAGGGGTGTGGTTTAATAGGGATGTGGTTGAATAGGGTGTGTGGTTTAACAGGGTGGTTTAATAGGGGATGGGTGGGTGATTCAGGCTTCATTTGAATGCGTATACATAAATAACGTCTGTTGCATGCATGGTCCTAGTGCTGTCTGTTGGTCCTCCTTGTAGTTCAGGTGGTAGAGCATGGTGCTTGCAACACCAAGGATGTGAGTTTGATTCCCCATGGGGAGAAATTACAAAAATGCATGCACTTACTACTGTAAGTTGCTCAATGACGAAAATGTGCAAAAGAAAATGTCAGTAGTAGATACTGTAGCTTGGTCTTGGTGGGGTAACTCAGAGTGTCTGCTCCGGTCTGTCAGATGTCATCCAGAAGGTGAGGAGTTCTCCACCACTGTGCCGCCCTGTGGTATCACCAGACCACGCCCCCTGGAGTGTATCCAGCTGATGAAACAGTGCTGGAACGAACAGGCAGATAGGCGGCCGCACTTCAATGACATCTTTGACCAGGTACCTTAGACTGAGACGTCAAACAGACCACTCACAATCAGTGTCTTTAAAATAAATAGACTAATATAAGGGAACCTTTTGTCTGTATAAGTTTGACTGAGGGATATAAAAGCATCATTCGAGTTCACCTTTAACACATCCCCCATCAATCCCAGTTTAAGAACATCAACAAAGGGAGGAAGACCAACATTATAGACTCCATGCTGCGGATGCTGGAGCAGTACTCCTCTAACCTGGAGGAGCTGATCAGAGAGAGGACTGAGGAGCTGGAGATAGAGAAACTGAAGACTGAGAAACTACTCACTCAGATGCTGCCTCCGTGAATAACAGACAATTACACATACACTCAAAGATACTGACGAGGATGTACAAATGTTTCTCCTCAAACAAAGTATACAGTTTCCAACGACGAGAGCCCTCAATGGTATTTCTTCTCTGTTTGCAGATCTGTTGCAGACGTCCTGAAGGTTGGCGGTACTGTGGAACCGGAGCATTTTGAAAATGTAACACTTTACTTCAGCGACATAGTAGGTTTTACCACAATCTCTGCCAACAGCGAGCCTATCGAAGTGGTGGACCTCCTCAATGACCTATATACTCTATTTGACGCCATCATTGGCAATCATGATGTATACAAGGTAAGCCTTTTGCTTAGTCTTGAATTAATGACACAGTGTGTCTTCTTGTGCACCTTTGTAACCTACTGAAGATATTTCCTCTTCGATTGTAGGTGGAGACAATAGGAGATGCTTACATGGTGGCGTCCGGCCTACCTGTTCCCAATGGAAACCGTCATGCTGCAGAGATATCCAGCATGGCCCTGGACATCCTGAGTGCTGTTGGCACCTTCAAGATGAGACACATGCCGGATGTACCTGTTCGCATACGCATAGGACTGCACTCAGGTCAGGGTTCCATTTTAAAGACCCCCGTATGAACAAAATGGAAGTACAAATCATTTTGAAATTAACGCCACATACTATACTGATGTCAAACATCATAAACAGTCAAACTGCCATGAACTTCCCAGTGCGTTTATAATTTTCTGACCGTGTTGATATGCAATGTCCCCTAGGAACAGGCATGTCACCAGTGTTGTGTGTGTGTGAAGTGATATAACTACTTAAGTAAAAATACTTTAAAGTACTAATTAAGTAATTTGGGGGGGGGGGGGGGATCTGTACTTTACTATTTATCTTTTTCACAACTTTTACTTCACTATATTCATAAATAAAATAATTTACTTTTTACTCCATACATTTTCCCTGACACCCAATTGTACTCGTTACATTTTGAATGCTTAGCAGGACAGGAAAATGGTCCAATTCACGTACTTATCAAGAGAACACGTGATCATCCCTACTGCCTCTGATCTGGCCGACTCACTAAACACAAATACATAATTTGAAAATTATGTCTGAGTGTTGAAGTTTGCCTCAGCTACAAGGAAAATGATGTCTGAGTGTTGGAGTTTGCCCCAGCTATAAGGAAAATGATGTCTGAGTGTGGGAGTGGCCCCAGCTATAAGGAAAATGATGTCTGAGTGTGGGAGTTTGCCCCAGCTATAAGGAAAATGATGTCTGAGTGTGGGAGTTTGCCCCAGCTATGAGGAAAATGATGTCTGAGTGTTGGGGTTTGCCCCAGCTATAAGGAAAATGATGTCTGAGTGTTGGGGTTTGCCCCAGCTATAAGGAAAATGATGTCTGAGTGTGGGTGTTTGCCCCAGCTATGAGGAAAATGATGTCTGAGTGTGGGAGTTTGCCCCAGCTATGAGGAAAATGATGTCTGAGTGTGGGAGTGGCCCCAGCTATAAGGAAAATGATGTCTGAGTGTGGGAGTTTGCCCCAGCTATAAGGAAAATGATGTCTGAGTGTTGGAGTGGCCCCAGCTATAAGGAAAATGATGTCTGAGTGTTGGGGTTTGCCCCAGCTATAAGGAAAATGATGTCTGAGTGTTGGGGTTTGCCCCAGCTATAAGGAAAATGATGTCTGAGTGTGGGTGTTTGCCCCAGCTATGAGGAAAATGATGTCTGAGTGTGGGAGTTTGCCCCAGCTATGAGGAAAATGATGTCTGAGTGTGGGAGTGGCCCCAGCTATAAGGAAAATGATGTCTGAGTGTGGGAGTTTGTCCCAGCTATTAGGAAAATGATGTCTGAGTGTGGGAGTTTGCCCCAGCTATAAGGAAAATGATGTCTGAGTGTGGGAGTGGCCCCAGCTATAAGGAAAATGATGTCTGAGTGTGGGAGTTTGCCCCAGCTATAAGGAAAATGATGTCTGAGTGTGGGAGTTTGTCCCAGCTATTAGGAAAATGATGTCTGAGTGTGGGAGTTTGCCCCAGCTATAAGGAAAATGATGTCTGAGTGTGGGAGTGGCCCCAGCTATAAGGAAAATGATGTCTGAGTGTGGGAGTTTGCCCCAGCTATAAGGAAAATGATGTCTGAGTGTGGGAGTTTGCCCCAGCTATAAGGAAAATGATGTCTGAGTGTTGGGGTTTGTCCCAGCTATAAGGAAAATGATGTCTGAGTGTGGGAGTTTGCCCCAGCTATAAGGAAAATGATGTCTGAGTGTTGGGGTTTGTCCCAGCTATAAGGAAAATGATGTCTGAGTGTGGGAGTTTGCCCCAGCTATGAGGAAAATGATGTCTGAGTGTTGGAGTGGCCCCAGCTATAAGGAAAATGATGTCTGAGTGTTGGGGTTTGCCCCAGCTATAAGGAAAATGATGTCTGAGTGTGGGAGTTTGCCCCAGCTATAAGGAAAATGATGTCTGAGTGTGGGAGTTTGCCCCAGCTATGAGGAAAATGATGTCTGAGTGTTGGAGTGGCCCCAGCTATAAGGAAAATGATGTCTGAGTGTGGGTGTTTGCCCCAGCTATAAGGAAAATGTAAAAACAAGAAAATTGTACCGTCTGCTTTGCTTAATGTAAGGAATTTGAAATGATTTATAATCTTACTTTTGATACTTAAGTATGTTTTAGAAATTACATTTAGTTTTGATATGTAAGTATATTTAAAACCAAATACTTTCACTCAAGTAGTATTTTCTTGGGTGACTTTCACTTTTACATTTCTATTAAGGTATCTATACTTTTATTAAAGTATCACAATTGGATACTTTTTCCACCACTTTGTGTGTGTGTGTGTGTGTGTGTGTGTGTGTGTGTGTGTGTGTGTGTGTGTGTGTGTGTGTGTGTGTGTGTGTGTGTGTGTGTGTGTGTGTGTGTGTGTGTAGGCCCATGTGTTGCTGGGGTGGTAGGCCTCACCATGCCCAGGTACTGTCTGTTTGGTGACACAGTCAACACTGCCTCCAGGATGGAATCCACAGGAATGCGTAAGACCTGCCACCAAAGAGCCAAATATGGCTAAAAGATTAAGCAATTCTAGGCTACGTTTTATACCAGACTCCCAAAATAAGATTTTTCCTACCATATTCTTTGCAGCATACCGAATCCATTTGAGCCATAGCACAGCAAAGATCCTGGTGGATCTGAGAGAAGGCTACCAGGTTCAACTTCGTGGAAAGACAGAGCTCAAGGTCAGCTTTATGCTCCCACTCTCTGGCATTTATATTACCCTCAATGTAAATCATAAAATGAACAACTGAATACTGTTTTAGTGACATATCTGTGATAATAATGACCTTGGATGTCTCATGTCTCCACAGGGGAAAGGAATGGAGGAGACCTACTGGCTGGTTGGAAGGGACAGTTTCACTAAACCCCTGCCTGTGCCACCTGAGCTTAAGTCAGGGTAAGGAAAGTCAACGCTAAGTCCTGAAAAAGGAATGATTATCTTTGTTCCAAGTGACCGTGATCCTGCAGGTATCAAACTACACTAAATGACCAAAATGTGTGGACATCTGCTTGTCGAAAATCTCATTGCAAAATCATGGGCATTAATATGGAGTTGGTCCCCCCTTTGCTGCTATAATAGCCTCCACTCTTCTGGGAAGGCTTTCCACTAAATGTTGGGGACTTGCTTCCATTCAGCCACAACAGCATGAGTTAGGTTGGGCATTGATGTTGGGCGATTAGGCCCGCATTCGGCGTTCCAATTCATCCCAAAGGTGTTCGATGGGGTTGAGGTCAGGGCTCTGTGCAGGCCAGTCAATTTCTTCCACACCGATCTCAACAAACAATTTCTGTAAAGACCTCGCTTTGGGCATGGGGGCATTGTCATGCTGAAACAGGAAAGGGCCTTCCTCAAACTGCTGCCACAAAGTTAGAAGCACGGAATCGTCTAGAATGTCATTGTATGCTGTAGCATTAAGATTTCCTTTCACTGGAACTAATGGGCAGAGCCCGAACCATGAAAAACAACCCCAGACCATTATTCCTCCTCCACCAAACTTTACAGTTGGCACTATGCATTTGGGCAGGTAGTGTTCTCCTGGCATCCTCCTAACCCAGATTTGTTGTCGGACTGCCAGATGGTGAAGCATGATTCATCACTCCAGAGAATGTTTTTCCACTGCTCCAGAGTCCAATAATGGCGAGCTTTACACCACTCCAACCGACGCTTAGCATTGCACAGTTATTGTGCTGTTTGGAACTCGGTAGTGAGTGTTGCAACCAAGGACAGACGATTTTTACGAGCTGCGCACTTCAGCACTTGGTGGTCCTATTTTGTGAGCTTGTTTGTCTGACTACTTCGCGGCTGAGCCGTTGTTGCTCCTAGACGTTTCCACTTCACAATAACAGCACTTACAGTTGCCGGGACAGCTCAAGCAGGGAATAAATGTGATGAACTGACTTGTTGGAAAGGTTGCATCCTATGTCACGTTGAAAGTCCCTGACCTCTTCAGTAAGGCCATTCTACTGCCAGTGTTTGTCTATGGAGATTGCATGGCTGTGTGCTCGATTTTATACAGCTGTCAGTAACGGGTGTGGCTGAAACAGCCTAATCTACTAATTTGAAGGGTATGTTCACATACCTTTGTATATATAATGTATGTATCATGAACTGATTTGTATACAAACTGCACTTTACCAGCAGATCAAAAAGAGTTACAAAGGCTGTGTTAAAACAGGCAGCCCAATTCTGATATTTTGTTTCACTAATTGGTCTATTGTCCAATCAGATCAGTTCTGAAAAAGAGCTGACGTTAAAAGATCTGATGTGATTGGTCAAAAGTCCAATAAGTGGAAAAAATATCAGAATTGTGCCGCCCGTGTAAATGCAGCCTCTGACAACGTAAAGTGGATACATGCAGCGCATTATGAGGAGGGTTGGCCAGCTCTGGCCTTGAGTTCCCATGTGTGGCATTTGCTTTACCTCTCCAATGTATGTTTCAGGAAAATGGCTCATGGCTTGCAGATGGAGGAGATCAACCGACACAAGCGGAAGAAAGCGGAACAACAACTTGCCAAGAAGAATAAATGATGTAGAGTTATACATGAAAAATGTATAGCATTACAAGGTGTTCATGACTAGAGTACTATCTCAGTGGGATACTCAGTACTTACACTGATTGCCTTTTTACTCTTCCTGGATTTTTTCTGCTGAAGATCTTGCTAACAGCTGACTAACGCTGTGTTCTTTCAAACTTAAACGGAGCGCAAGTGGGACTCTCTCTTCAGCAATGACAGTGGGAAATGGGAAAATGGGAAAAAAGGCCACAGGCTTTATAAACTGATGTCCCACATCCTTCTTGCTGTCTTTCAGAACGAAGACAGCGAAGGACTTAAAGCATCTCCTGCAGAAAGCGGTGAGGAGGCTCTTCACTGTGCGGACAGTGACTCTGACTCTGGCAGCAGGTTTGGACGAGGACAATGTGATGATGCATCATCACTGAAATTGTTCTTTGCAAGAAACACCTCTAGTGAAACCTGGAAACTCTCTCTCCACTTGTGTTTGCCATTTTGACAATCAAGGACTCTTTTTTTTACAACCATGGCTCCATACACTTCCTATAGAAATGAGAGTTTGAAAAGTCATTGCCACAGACCATAGCATGTTGTGCATAAGCAGGAAAGGGACAACGGCATATGTAAAGCTATGAGCATCTACTAATCAATGGGAGTTTTTAGAAATAGACAATGCCTCATTAGGACATGGTGAGTTTGCATTACCGTACAACATACAGTTGGCATCAGTGGACATAATACTACTTCACAATATACTGTAGAGATTATTCTACAATCATCATAAGAAGCCATTCAAAGAGGAATTTGTCTCTGGAGAAGGAGCTATAAATAGCAAATGGGATTTCGTCACTGAACCGTTAAGGTATCACATTTTCTCACCCGCCCCTCACCCCAGTTGTCCATTTCTTCAAGCAGACAGCAAGTAGAAGATGAGTCACTGGTACAGGAGGAAGAAAACACTCTCTACAGTGATTCTCAGTGAAAAGAAAAACAATGTTTTGACCCAGTTGCATGATTTAGCCTACAATCTCTCATTCATCTCGAGAGCATGTGTTCTTCTCCTGTGCTCAAATAAACAAACAAACAAACAAACAAACTGTGGGGCAAATATCTAATAACATACAAGAGTTATATAAGGGTTGTACATGTCTATAGTATTTATTTACCTGTTCATCTGTAAATATGATAAGAGTATTGCAACGAGAAACTGAATCTACGTTTCATGACCTACTATGCAGCTGTAGCCGTCTCTAGCCGATCCTACTGAGCCATCTGAAATGCTTCTCTATAGGTTGTTCCCTTGAGATGAGAAAACAGTGGTACAAGTACAAGTACAATATCTGGTGATGCAACAATGCAATAAAAGGCTGTGTAGAGGAATAAATAAAACATGTATTAAACGTACATCTTTGTTTTGCATCAGCCCCCAAGGCTGAAAGTATAGTTACACCATATGGAGAACGGAATGAGGCCATAGAGGCATATAGATAATCCTACATAGGCTATCCACATTAAGAAGGGCATCCTGGATTAGCATTAGCATTAAATCCTTTCAACAGTGAGTGAGACAGAATATATTGTCAACTCTACGCGGGTATCTAGCACCGTCCCTTGAGATTATAAAGCAGATTTGTTGCAAAATATAAACTGGGTGATTAAATCCTGTAATGCTGATTGGCTGACTGCCGTGGTATATCAGACTGTATACCATGGGTATGACAAAACATGTATTTTTACTTCTCTAACAACGTTGGTAACCAGTTTATGATAGCAATAAGGCACCTCAGAGGTTTGTGGTACATGGCCAATATACCACAGCTAAAGGCTGTATAAAGGCACTCCACGTTGCGTCGAACTTAAGAACAGCCCTTAGCCTTGGTATATCAAATCAAATGTATTTATATAGCCCTTCGTACATCAGCTGATATCTCAAAGTGCTGTACAGAAACCCAGCCTAAAACCCCAAACAGCAAGCAATGCAGGTGTAGAAGCACGGTGGTTTAGGAAAAACTACCTAGAAAGGCCAAAACCTAGGAAGAAACCTAGAGAGGAACCAGGCTATGTGGGGTGGCCAGTCCTCTTCTGGCTGTGCCGGGTAGAGATTATAACACAACATGGCCAAGATGTTCAAATGTTCATAAATGACCAGCATGGTCGAATAATAATAAGGCAGAACAGTTGAAACTGGAGCAGCAGCACGGCCAGGTGGACTGGGGACAGCAAGGAGTCATCATGTCAGGTAGTCCTGGGGCATGGTCCTAGGGCTCAGGTCCTCCGAGAGAGAGAAAGAAAGAGAATTAGAGAGAGCATATGTGGGGTGGCCAGTCCTCTTCCGGCTGTGCCAGGTGGAGATTATAACACAACATGGCCAAGATGTTCATATGTTCATAAATGACCAGCATGGTCGAATAATAATAAGGTAGAACAGTTGAAACTGGAGCAGCAGCACGGCCAGGTGGACTGGAAACAGCAAAGAGTCATCATGTCAGGTAGTCCTGGGGCATGGTCCTAGGGCTCAGGTCCTCCGAGAGAAAGGAGAGAATTAGAGAACGCACACTTAGATTCACACAGGACACCGAATTGGACAGGAGAAGTACTCCAGATATAACAAACTGACCCCAGCCCCCCGACACATAAACTACTGCAGCATAAATACTGGAGGCTGAGACAGGAGGGGTCAGGGACACTGTGGCCCCATCCGAGGACACCCCCGGACAGGGCCAAACAGGAAGGATATATCGGTCATATACCACACTCCCTCGGGCCTTATTGCTACTATATAACAGCTAATAATAATCATAATACTAGCTCCAAAACACTGAAATAGACAGATTATGTATAACAATAGGTATATAGCCAATCACCTCCACCAGTCAATTATATGAAACGCAAAATACACATCCTAGAGCCTCTAGAGCTGACACGCTGGTAACTTTTGTTAAAAATATATATATTTTACGTTGCATATATTTTTATAGAGTGTTCAAAGATACCACAACTATCGTCAAAGCCAGAGGTCAAATAAATTGATCAATTCACTTTTTTAAATGTTCGGAATCACTCGATCTGTGACTGTTCTGGTAAACCGTACAGCCTGATCAATCAATATGGGATCCTCGGGACGTCCATATCCTAAATCCTAACACTAACCTTAACTCAATAACCCTTACCTTAACCCCTACCTAAATACAATTTTAAATGTCAACTTCAATTTGGGGTACGGACTTCCCAAGGATCGCCTATAGCACGGACCCAATCGAAACGCAGACAGAGTTGTTTTCGTTTTACCGAAGTTCTGCCTACTTTCAGGAGAAATTAGGGATTTCTTCGTTTTCACTGCAATTGCACAGCAGGTGTTGTTTTTATTCGCGAAGTACCTGCTGCTTACCCGAACAGGTAAGGACATGTATTAAAAACTCTAAACATGAAGCATGTATGAAACATGCACAAACTACGTTACTGAGCACCAATAGTTTTTTGTTTTCCCAGGAATGGCGCGTTGACGATGGCGAAAACACCAGAGAGCAGCGGTATGGATTTAGGAGATGTTTCCCATAGCTGCAATTCACAAGCTCTGAAAGTTACAACATCAACAACAACATCATCATCATCACCACCACCATCATCTTCCCTCAGCAGCAGTGCTCACCTTCAGCTAGAGGCAGCATCACCACCGCCCCTCCAAGTTCTCCAGTTGAAGAGGCATCATAAGCAGTACTATAGCCATGGCCATGATCTGTTACCTAAGAAGAGCCCTCTAGATAATACAGTGAGAGATTTGTCATCATCCTGTGTCTATGAGGTACCTGACTCTGGTGGTGTTTCCCAGGACCCTGACTCTGCATCTGCCATGGCCTTAGCTGTCACAACCACAGTTTGCTCTGGTGTTGAGGCTAGAGATGTATGGAAGTCTGGATACCTGAGAAAGATGAAGCACAGCCACAAGAGATTTTTTGTCTTGAGAGGGCCAAGTGACACAGGCCCCAGCCGTTTGGAGTACTATGATAGTGAGAAGAAATTTAGAAATGGAAGGAAATCCGTTTGTAAATCTCCCAGTGCTGTGGGTTCTCCAAAGAAGGTGATTTATCTGTATCAATGTTTTACTGTTAGTAAAAGGGTAGATTCTAAACACAAGCACCTGATAGCCCTGTACACTAAGGATGAGCACTTTGTCATGATAGCGGCGAATGAGGAGGAGCAAGAGGATTGGTACCTGGCTCTGAGTGATCTGGTGATCCAGGAGAAAAAGGAGTACCAGGACGCTGAGGAGTTGGATGATGGATACTGGACCGTCTCTCCTGGAGCCATCTTCAAGGAGGTGTGGCAGGTGATTGTAAAGCCCAAAGGTTTAGGACAAACCAAGAACCTGATAGGAGTGTGCCGGCTGTGTCTCTCTGCCAAGACCATTCACCTGGTGAAGATGTGCTCTGAGATGACGTCTGTGAACCTGCCCCTGATGAATGTGCGTCGCTGTGGTCACTCCGAGAGCTTCTTCTTTATGGAGGTGGGCCGCTCGTCCTCCACTGGGCCCGGAGAGATCTGGATGCAGGTAGAATCAGGCGACCCTGTGGTGGCTCAGAACATGCATGAGACAATCCTGGAGGCCATGAGAGCCCTGAGGGCCATCCCTGATTTCAGGCCTCGGAGCAAGAGTCAGTCATTCCCATCAAACCCCTGTGCCGTAGTCACCACACGACGTCAACACCATGGCAACCTCCCACCCAGCCTGACTGGGTTACAGCGCTCTATAAGGGTGGAAACTGTTGTGAGCAAAGCGTCCCCACAGAAAGATAAAGGAGATGGAGGCCACAGCCCCAATCAAACTTCTAGCCATGGAGAGGGGACAATGAACCAACTGATCAGCCCAGGGACTGGCACCTTGGCTCTCCGTAATGTCTGCATCAGTAAAAGCCTTGAAGAGAGCCTCAGTCACTGCATCTCCACCACCATCAGTGTATCCAGTAGCAGTGGCAATGACTCTGATACACACCCCTGGACCTCTGACACTTCAGTCTTTGGTTCTTCCAGCGACAGAGGCTCTGTCTGCGCTGAGGATTTGTGCTCCAACCCATGTGTCTTTCAGCTGTCCAGGAGGAACACCCCTGACTCACTGTTTAACACCACACTCATTGACGAGAACAGCTTGACTGACTACGTGGCCATGGATTTGCAGGTAACGGCTGTGGCCGGGGCTAATCAAGGAGATAGCTATGATGTGGAAACGTCTAAGCCTGAACATTCCAGACAATACCACCAAACCACCTCATGCACTCCAAAATGTGAAAAATACCTCTCATCCAAGCCCCCCTTCCTCCATATCTATAATCAGAGTAAACTCCCAGTGGGGGAAAGTTATATGCCAATGACTTGTGGACCAGGTCCTCATTATACAGATGACATCCCTTCAGATTACAATGTGACCCCCACTCTTCTTCAAACACCTAGTGCTACCATGTTGCCCTCAGACCAGCTGGGGCCCCAGGGCTACATGATGATGCTTCCACGTAGCTGTTCACCAGCAAAGGACAGCCTCAGTGATGTAGTGTGTGATGAATACATGAACATGTCTCTCGGGAGCCACATGGATGGTCATACACATGGCTCACCGGAGGCTCTTAAGTCCTACAGCTCCTATTCCTCTCTACCAAGCTCTAACCAGCCTCCTTCACAGAAGAACTGTGAACATGATGACTGTATCTTCATGTGTCATCCTGCAGCTCATCACTGCTCTGCAGTTGAATGGAACAGTAGAAACCCTCTCTGTAGCTCACCTCGTCACTCTTCTCATCCAAGCAGTGATGTGCTGCTGAACCTATCAGATGTGCCTGTGTTGAATGTCACTGGTTTGTCCTTGGACCAGCATGGGGTTGAAGATAGTGACCTGCCCACTCAAACTGAGTCTATCCAGATTTCAACAGATCGTCTCAACTACATTGCCTTCTACCTGAGGGATGATCAGTGTGCCACCTGTGATGTCCCTTTGCCTACCGACGAGGTCACTTCTCCACTTCCTGCACGTACCAGTCCCAGAGAGAGTGGGTCTGGACCCGGACTCTACACTGGCATAGACCTCCCCACATCAGCAGGGCAGACTGCTGCCACCAGACGCTGGCTGTGTTCTTGTCTCCCCTTGTGTATCAATACTGATGACAGTGAGTAAGAGGACAGTTTAAAAAGTGTCAGTGCTGCTTTTGAATCGATACATTATTGAATGAACCAGATTGTGAATACTCGGCCTTGTTGTTTATACAATGATAATGATCAAATAAACAAGTTATTTGTACTCAGTGGAATTGTTCATATAAAATGAAAAATGTCTGTCATGTTTCTTTACTTTTGGTGGTTGTTGCTAGTCTGGGTACCAGTTCCACACCTTGTACTCCCTTGCATATGGCACAGAGTACAACAAGTGGGATGTTATCTTAAATGACTGGTACCCAGACTAGGTTTTTTTTTACACTTGGAGAACATGTTCTTATAGTCCCTTGCAAAGAAGTTTGTTTTTGGCAATTCCAGGGAAATGGAATGATGCCGAGACTCAGATCTTTCACTTTTAAATGTATTCCAAACAAAATCAATTGATTTCAAAGTTGAACAAACCATATAACTCAATGCACAATAACTACTTTTAACAATTTACACAGAAATTTATACAAATGTACTTGAAGAACAAACAGTTAAGTGTTAAGGTCAGTAACAGAATGACAGCACCAATGGCACAAACTGTAAATGTTTTATCTACACTGTTCAAGTAAATGTTGTCATTTGTTAAAAGTATTTCTTGTTCATTATTGTATGGTTTGTTCAAGATTGAAATCAGATTTTTTTTGTGAAGTAAAGTTAAAGTTGTGAGTCTTCAGGCAATGTATTGGTTGTCATTTGGAAGAATATACTTTTTTTGTTGCCTGAATTATTTGTATTTTTCATGAATCAAGAGAGGATGTTTGCATTTTCTTTTTACATTTGTCACAGGGCATTTACTGGATCGTTTGCTCTGTATCTGGCCGGAAGTCAGCACGTTGGGGTTATGAAAATTAAACATTTGTGCCGTATTTTGTATTTAATTACCATGCCCTGGGCCCATAATCACAAAACATTTATTACGCAAAAACTTAAGCCTCTTAAGAAAAAACAAAATGTTTATAACTGCAATTCCAGAACAATATTTAAAGCTTTTTTCCAATAACCTTTTTGAGGAATAGCAACTTTTCTTAACCTTCTTAAATCTATAGTTAAGGAAAAAATGGCAGTTTAGAAATGTCTTATTAAAGATTTTATGAATTTGGGCCCTGGTGATTGCACCCTTTAATGCTTTTATACCATTAATGGATGTAATTATACCATTAAAATAAAGCTAATGCTGTTATCTACAGCTTGTCTTCATTTACTGGGCTGGTTGTACAACAGGTAATATTATAACCATCATAATGCCATTTCCACCACAGAGGTAATAGTTAATGTTCCTTCCTCAGGCTACCATCATCAGTGCTTATACAGTGGGGTTGCAGGGATAATATCGTAGTACAATTCATCATTAAGGACTTTTGGAAGATTAGTCTGTAAAAAAGATATCTCTAAATAGAGATCCTGATCAAATCGGTGGACAAGGGTTAGCCGGAAAAAGCTGGAGTGTTCGGTTAATCACAGTAGGAGGTAGTTCTGCTAATGAGCACTCCAGGCTCTAGTCTACACACTCCATTTCTACATGACACATGAGGAAGATAGCGCTAAGAGGCAATATCAACCCTGAGGCTTAGCAAAGTGTTTAAATATCTTTATTGTCAGGCATATTTACATGAGTGTTCCACATCCCACACCTTGGGAAAACCTTTGCCCTCCCCAACCATTGAACACAAATATATTTCAGAGGCACTTTTCTTAATAAACAAGTTATTGGTTGTATGTTTTGTATTTTAACACTGTCTGCATATTTCTGTCTCCCGGCGTCAGGAGGTAGTGCTGAGGAAATGGCTTCTTCAGACATATCCTCGTGCCTGTCTTCACCGAGGTCCTTTCCCTGCTGTCTTCACCTAGGTCCTTTCCCTGCTGTCTTCACCTAGGTCCTTTCCCTGCTGTCTTCACCTAGGTCCTTTCCCTGCTGCAGCAGAGGTGTAGTCTCACTGTACAATGCGGTTCATGCATCTGAACAGTCTTCGTCTCTCTTGTTCATTGAACAAGTCTGACACAGACAAAGAAAGCCTGTTTCATGTAGAGACAACTATGGTCCCTGGCTTTGTTTCCTGGTTACAACATAACAATGAGACAGTCCAAGCTTGTGTTTACTGTATACACCATGTTCCTGACTTCAAATCCAATTTTATTTGTCAAATGCGCCGAATACAACAGGTGTAGACCTTACAGTGAAACACTTACAAGCCCTTAAACAATGCAGTTTAAAAAAATTATTACCCCACCAAAAATTAAGAAATATAAATAATTAAAAAATGTAAAAAATAAAAATAACTAATTCTGTCTTGAGTTGTCTAGGATCTTTCCTAGTTTTTAATCGTCTCTTGCTGGGTTGTTAGTTTTTTTTTTTGCAAAGTGGTAAGCAGTTTGTGCTTGGTGTTGTTCTGAGGCACTTCTACAGCACAGTATGGAACATGGGAGCCAAGGTAATCCACCCAATCACCATCTACTGGAATGAGCAGAGGGGAGCGAAAGGGAGGCTGGTCACACGTTGAGGATCTCAAACTCCTCTTCAGACTCAAACAGCTTGTCGGTCGATTCGATGAACTCTGTTCGAAAAGAGAACAGTAATCAATTTGACATAACACACTTCATTTTGGTTAGTATGTGTCAGTTGAGTTTAAACACTACAAAGGAGTTTCAATGAGGTTCAAGAAATAAATGCACTTCATGTATAGACCTATACTGTCACTTCGTAACAATATAGGGAAATACCAGAGAGTGGAAGCTTGATATTTGCGGCAAGGATTGCTTGTTATTGGTGTAATATTAGTGGATCTGTCTGGTAGGTATGCTCATACCTGCCCCTGTGGTCTGGACCTCTGGTTTGGTGGGAGGAACGAAGGGGGGCCAGTGGGGCGGGTGATTCTCCACCAGCTCAAACATCCTCAGGTTCCTCTTCATCTGAATCTCCTTAAAAAGGACGACGACATGAGTCTCAACCACCGGACAATATCCATCTACATACAAATCTACATACAATTGTGACTTGAGTGGATGACTCTTACCTGCTGGACCAGGTTACACCAACTGTCAAAGTCATCTTCACTCTTACAAAAAAATCCCTTGGGTGGGGGAAAAAAAAAGACAGAATTTTGATTAGCAATTATGTGGCAAAATCATCACCACAGTAAACAAACTCATCACCACAGTAAACAAAATTCCCATTAGAGCAACTTTTTAGAACACACCAGCATGCACTTAAAATTCAACTATGAAAACAAAGCCCATGAGATAGGAGGCTCAGTGGTATAACAGTTTGTGGTGGTCGGTGTGTGGGTACAACTCTCACCAGGGCCACAGAGGGGTCCAGGTTGGTGATCTTCATGCGGCGTGGACTCCTCAGACAGTGGTAGCTCTGGTCGTCCACTCCACTGCCAGCCTCAGCCTCCACGGCTGACTGGGTGGTGTGGGGGTCCAGGTAGATCAGCTCCTCTCCTGGAGAACACAAGAAGGCCTGCTGAACATGTTGGCTAGACAACTCACAGGTTTATCTCCTTTGTTACTACCTATTTGGGAACCTTCAGTTCCGGTTTCCTCTTAGACTCACCTACAAATCCGATGAAGTAATAGGCCAGATTGGGCTTTCCTCCCAGCACACCACAGGACTGTGGCATTTTAAAACACTCCTGAATGGGACAACACATGGAGCCAGTACAGTACAACTATTTAAAGGCAACAGTAAATGCAGGAATATTGCATAGTAGTTTAGTATCAATTGAATAATAAGAGAAATCCCCAATCCCATCATAGAAAGCATTGATGGCCCAGTACCTTGAGGGCCTGGATGTAGACAGGGTTGATGTGGTTTATTCCCATGCGGAGTGGTATGACCAGCAGTAGCGGTCTCCAGTCAGAATGGGACTGGGAATGTGGACAAGTCGTGGCTCTATGCCCATCCGTGTGAGAACAGGCTTGTTCTGGTGTTTCCCTAGAGGTGAAGGGTTCCTGCCAGCCACAGGGTCTCGGCCGCAATCTGCTCTCACTGCTTGCCTGGCGACACTGCTTCTCTGGAGAGGACATGGAAAGAAAACCTTTGTGTCTTTGGAATCACAGTTTCACCACTGTCCTCATATACAGAAGGCTCAGAAGGTACGAATACAAAAATATACAGTGCCTTCGGAGAGTATTCAGACCCCTTGACTTTTTCTACATTTTGTAGGCTACAGCCTTATTTTAAAATTGATAAAATAGTCCCCCCCCCTCAATCTGCACACAATACCCCATAATGACAAAGCAAAAACAGTTATCTTAAAAATAAAAAATACACAGCTATTTTCAGGTCTCTCTAGAGATGTTCGATCAGGTTCAATTCCGGGCACTGGCTGGGCCACTCAAGGACATTCAGAGACTTGTCCCAAAGCCACTCCTGCGTTGTCTTGTTTGTGTGCTTATGGTCATTGTCCTGTTGGAAGGTGAACCTTCGCCCCAGTCTAAGGTGCTGAGTACTCTGGAGCAGGTTTTCATCAAGGATCTCTATAATTTTCATTTTTTGGGTTTTTCTACTTGCAGCTCAGATGGGAGTTGGTGGTTCCAAACTTCTTCCATTTAAGAATGACGGAGGCCACTGTGTTCTTGGGGACATTCTTCGCTGCAAAATTTTCTTTGGTACCTTTCCCCAGATCTGTGCCTCAACACAATCTTGTCTCTGAGCTCTACGGACAATTCCTTTGACCTCATGGCTTGGTTTTTGCTCTGATGTGCACGGTCAACTCATATAGACAGGTCTGTGCCTTTCAAAATCATGTCCAATCAATTGAATCTACCACAGGTGGACTCCAATCCAGTTGTAGAAACATCTCAAGGATGATCAACAGAAACAGGATGCACTTGAGCTCAATTTTGAGTTTCATGCAAAGGGTCTGAATACTTAAATACATTTGCAAAGATTTCTAAAAACCCGTTTTCACTTTGTCATTATAGTGTACTGTATATAGATTGCTGAGGATCATTTAAAAAAAAAAAACATTTTAGAATAAGGCTATAACTTAACAAAATGTGGAAAAGTCAAAATGTGGAAAAGTCAAGGGGTCTGAATACTTTCTGAATGCACTGTATATATTTAGCAAGTGAGGGAAAAAAACGTACTGATGTCCTCGATCACCACGGTGTTGTCCATTGACACATACACAGCAAGAGAATTCCAGTCATCAAATAGCGCAAGTTTCCTGACGAGAGATAATAGGTTTATTTATGCCACAACCTTATTTGTGCTAGAGGTCACACTACTAACATCTGACAATCAAATGTTCTGAAATTAATTAATCTTGGTTACCCAGAAGTTACAATTCTCGAAAATTGTCACTTCCCGTTTAAACGTGAATCTGTCCACGAGAGATTAGATATGAATAGATCAGTCTTAAAACATCCATATAAAATACTTACTTGAGCACTTGTGCAACTGTGTTTGGGCCATACCACTCTCCTACAGACTTTCCTTCACCAACCCCCATCTGAGCTGCAAGTAGAAAAACCAAAAAATGAACACAAAACTCACTCCAGAAGGTCTAAGTCAGGGATGGGCAACTGATGGGGGTGGGGGCCACAACAAAATCTGAACTCATCATGGGTGGGCCGCAGTGGCTCGTGGGTCTGCGTACCCATATCCTCACCTTGTGAGCAAAACATTTTAGCGGCCCTCTTGACAGCAGAGAGAAAAATAGTTAATTTCCTGAATCTACACATTTTACCACGTTAGAGAGAAATGTTTGCAGTTTTTAATAAGATATCTGAGTGAGAGTGACTAACAAAATCAATGGGGGCTCCCAGGTTGGTAATTCAACCAGGATTACCACAAGTTTAGATAGATTGGTAAATTAGTCCAGGGGCCAGCTAACAAATGTTAGCTGACATAAACTAATTGAGTGGCTGTCAGTAACTGACATAACAAACAACAAAAGGAATGATGCACAACAAAAATGTTGAAATTGCACCTTGTGTATTCTACTATTCAAACTATTTTTGTGTCTTTGGAAATTGATCCGCAGGCCTACATCCCTGGTCTGTCTTAGCTTCTTTCTAGCCTGTCTAGCCGGTCATTGATTCATCATGCTACTTGATTTTCCTTCAAGTTACACATTTTTACTTTTTGAGGACAGTCATCCAGAAAATGATAGGAATGTGATAGAAAACACTTTCATCTGCTGATTCAGGGTACTTTACATGTGGTCAGACCAAGGGAAAGGCAGGGTTAGGCTCGGACTCTCTCTTACCCATTTGGTGTATGGAGTAACAGCTGTCTTTCCTATCCAGGAAACAGTGGAGGATACGATGGTACTTCTCCGGCTGTCCTCCCTCTGCCCTCCAACGCCAGGCTACAGCAGGAGAACAGGCCACAAAATTTAGTTTTGATTAATTTTCTAAAATTGATTAAATTGTTTATTCCCCTTTCATCTACACACGATACCCCATAATGACAAAACAAAAAAAGGTTTAGATTTTTTTTTAACATACAGTACCAGTCAAAAGTTTGGACACACCTATTCATTCAAGGGTTTTTCTTTATTTATACTATTTTCTACACTGTAGAATAGTTGTGAAGACATCAAAACTATGAAATAACACATATGGAATCATGTAGTAACCAGAAAAGTGTTAACAAACCAAAATATATTTGAGATTCTTCCAAGTAGCCGCCCTTTGCCTTGATGACAGGTTTACACTATTGGCATTCTCTCAACTACCATCACCTGGAATACTTTTCTAACCATCTTGAAGGAGTTCCCACAAATGCTGAGGACTTGTTGGCTGCTTTTCCTTCACTCTGCGGTCCACCTCATCCCAAACCATCTCAACTGAGTTGAGGTCAGATGATTGTGGAGACCAGGTCATCTGATGCAGCGCTCCATTACTCTCCTTCTTGGTCAAATAGCACTTACACAGCCTGGAGGTGTGTTGGGTCATTGTCCCATTGAAAAACAAATAATAGTCCCCACCAAGCGCTAACCAGATGGGATGGCATATCGCTGCAGAATGCTATGGTAGCCATGCTGGTTAAGTGTGCCTTGAATTCTAAATAAATCACAGACAGTGTCACCAGCAAAGCACACCATCACACCTCCTCCTACATGCTTCACGGTGGGAACCACACATGCTGAGATCCGTTCACCTACTCTAGGTTTCACAAAGACACGGTGGTTGGAACCAAACTTCTCAAATTTGGACTCAGACCAAAGGACAGATTTCCACCAGTCTAACGTCCATTGCTTGTGTTTCTTGGCCCAAGGAAGTCTCTTATTATTATTGGTGTCCTTTAGTAGTGATGTCCTTTACTGTCCTTTAGTAGTCTTTGCAGCAATTCGACCATGAAGGTCTGATTCACGCAGTCTCCTCTGAACAGTTGATGTTGAGATGTGTATGTTACTTGAACTCTGTGAAGCATTAATTTGGGCTGCAATTTCTGAGGCTGGTAACTATAATGAACTTATCCTCTATAGCAGAGGTAACTCTGGGTCTTCCTTTCCTGTAGCGGTCCCCATGAGAGACAGTTTCATCCATAACGCTTGATGGTTTTTGTGACTACACTTGAAGAAACTTTCAATGTTCTTGAAATTCTCCGGATTGACTAACCTTCATGTCTTAAAGTCATAATGGACTGACGTTTCTCTTTGCTTATTTGAACTGTTCTGGCCATAAAACGGACTTGGTCTTTTACAAAATAGGGATATCTTCTGTATACCCACCCTACACAACTGATTGGCTCAAACACATTAAGAAGGAAAGAAATTACACAATATAGCTTTTAACAAGGCACACCTGTTAATTGCAGCCAACATGTGCTCAGCATATGTGGGAACTCCTTCAAGACTGTTGGAAAAGCTTTCGAGGTGAAGCTGGTTGAAAGAATGCCAAGAGTGTGTAAAGCTGTCATCAAGGCAAAGGGTGGCTACTTTGAAGAATTTGTTTAACACTTTTAGGTTACTACATGATTCCATATGTGTTATTTCATAGTTTTGATGTCTTCACTATTATTCTACAATGTAAAAAATAGTATTCAGACTCTTTACTCAGTACTCTCAAAGCACTTTTGGAAGCGATTATAGCCTTGATACTTCTTGGGTATGACGAGTTTCTCCCATTCCTCTCTGCAGATCCTCTCAAGCTCTGTCAGGTTGGATGGGGAGAGTCACTGCACTGCAATTTCAAGGTCTCTCCAGAGATGTTCGATCGGGTTCAAGTCCGGGCACTGGCTTGGCCACTCAAGGACATTCAGAGACTTCTCCCAAAGCCAATCCTGCATTGTGTTGGGTGTGTGCTTAGGGTTGATGTCATGTTGGAAGGTGTACCTTCACCCAGGTCCTGAGCACGTTTTCATCAAGGATCTCTCTATACTTTGCTCCATTTATCTTTCCCTCGATTCTGACTAGTCTCCCAGTCCCGCCGCTGAAAAACATCCCCACATCATGATGCTGCCACCACCATGCTTCACCACACGGATGGTGCCAGATTTCCTCCAGATGTGACGCTTGGCATTCAAAACAAAGAGTTCAATCTAGCTTTCATCAGACCAGAGAATCTTGTTTCTCATGGTCTGAGAGTCCTTTAGGTGCCTTTTGGCAAAGTCCAAGCGGGCTGTCATGTACCTTTTACTGAAGAGTGGCTTCCGTCTGGCCACTCTACTGATTAATGGAATGCTACAGAGATGGTTGTCCTTCTGGGAGGTTCTCCCATCTCCACAGAGGAACTCTGGAGCTCTGTCAGAGTGACCATCAGGTTCTTGGTCACCTGCCTGACCAAGGCCCTTCTCCCCCGATTGCTCAGTTTGGCCAGGGGGCAGCTCTGGGAAGAGTCTTAGTGGTTCCAAACTTCTTCCATTTAAGAATGATGGAGGCCACCGTGTTGTTGGGGATCATCAATGCTGCAGACATTTTTTGGTACCATTCCCTAGATCTGTGCCTCGACACATGGCTTGGTTTTTGCTCTGACATGCGCTGTCAACTGTGGGAACTTATATAGGACAGGTGTGTGCCTTTCCAAATCAAGTCCAATCAATTGAATTTACCACAGTTGGACACCAATCAAGTTGTAGAAACATCTCAAGGATGATCAATGGAAACAGGATGTACCTGAGCTCAATTTTGAGTCTCATAGCAAAGGGTCTGAATACTTATGTAAACAAGGCAGCTGTTGTTTTTTTAAAATACATTTGCAAACATTTCAAAAAAATAGTTTTCACTTTGTCATAACGGGGTGTTGTGTATAGATTGATAAGGGAAAATATATATAATTTCATCCATTTTAGAATAAGACTGTAACATAACAAAATGTGGAAAATGTCAAGGGGTCTGAATACTTCCCGAATGCACTGTATAAACACCCCCTTTGCTAATGCAGTTCCATACATCCCCACCCCATGCATGACCCTGTCCCCTCCTCACCTCGTCCCAGCTGTGAGCATACCAGGGCCTGTGCAAGGATCATCTGCCCACAGCGTAGCATGCATCCCCAGCCTGCATCTGAAGAGGGGCCTGTTCCCCCTGG
Organism: Oncorhynchus masou masou; assembly: GCF_036934945.1. Classification (NCBI taxonomy): domain Eukaryota; kingdom Metazoa; phylum Chordata; class Actinopteri; order Salmoniformes; family Salmonidae; genus Oncorhynchus; species Oncorhynchus masou. The sequence goes on along the minus strand of NC_088219.1, from coordinate 13,511,926 downwards.
ATCAAACCAAGATAGACACTTAAGATTAAGAGCACTTTGTTGGTCAATTGCACACAAGATCAACCCAAATCTGACTTCCGCTATTAACCCAACTCCTCCAAAAGAGACATGTACATATAGAGGTTTTGGAAAGGTGTGGGTGGCTGCGGGTGACCGCACTTGGCAACCGGGGAGCTGTTGTGTGGGGGGTTAAGTGCCTAGCCCAAGAGCACAATGGCAGGCAATAGCATCTAGGATTTGATACCACCAGCCCTCTGGGTGCCAGTTCACTTCCCGACATATTTTTCCTGTCAATCCCGGGATTCTAACTGGCAATCCTCCGGTTGCTGGCTTGCCTCTAATCGCTAGGCTACCTGCCGCCCTTAAATGGATACTTTGAGAATTTGGCAACGAGGCCCTTCATCATCTTCTCCAAAGACAGATGAACTCGTGAACACCGTTTTTTTTTATGTTTCTGTGTCCAGTATAAATTAAGTTAGAGGTAGTTTCCTGAACCAATGCTAACTAGCATTAGCGCAATGACTGGAAGTCTATGGATATCTGCTGGTATTGAAAAGCATGGTAGCAGATAGCGCAATGACTGGAAGTCTATCTGCTACCATGCTTTTCAATACCAGCAGATATCCATAGACTTCCAGTCATTGCGCTATGGGTAACGCTGTTGGCAGGGTTAGGGATACTCACACACAGTGCTTTTAACATAGTTTTTTCAACATACATATGACATACATGATGACATTGTGCATGTTCATTTATACAATAATTATTATTCAACATGTCCTCAACTGGGATTTGAACTCACAAACTACCACGCCACCATATGTCTGTGACTGGTGTCAGTTAATCTGATTATTCTCATCATTGACTTTACAGTTTAAATTACATTCTGTATAGTGGTCTAACGTTGGTGGGGCATATTAACCTGTTTTAATGATACTCCTGAATCACTATGATCAATCAAATATTTGTATAATTATTATTGTATATATATGAACATACACAACGTAACCATGTTTGGCAAAGTGTGTAAAATATGCCAGTTGAAAACATCATGTTAAAAGCACTGTGTGTGTGTGAATATCCCTAACCTTGCCAACAGACAAAAATATTTTTGAATGGATCAGTGGTTCACCAATCAGGAGCTTGATGGGCTTGGCAACACTAACAAGGCATGATGTGTAATGAAAAATATTTTTGGAGAAAGTTTCTTTGGGACCATCAGGCGACGTCCTGATGCCAGATACACGGAAATGTTCTTGCAACGTTCCCATGAATCGTGTCTAGAACATTAATATCTTACATTCTAAGAACATGAAACATGTCTAGAACATTAATATCTTACATTCTAAGAACATGAAACGTGTCTAGAACATTGAGCTCTTACATTCTAAGAACATGAAACCATGTTCTGTGTATGGTTTGTGGAACGTTGACAGAATATTCTTCTAACCCTCAGAAAACTGGACACAGGAATGTTCTTTCAAAGTCCCATAAAACACATCTGGAACAGTATTGTTGCATATTCTGAGAACATCGTAACCATGTTCTAGATAAGTTCTGCTTGATATTAAGGGAGCGTTCTCCTAACTTTTAACACCAAAACATCATAAAAAGGTTCTCAGAAGGATGTTGCCAACATAGATAGAATGTTCCCGTAACTCACGGAAAACTGGACACTCAAACATTAGGGGAACATTACAAAAACATTCTCTCTCTCCCTAGAATTGTTAGCTGGGTCGCCAACAATCAGATTTACATAACATCTGCCTGTTTCACTCACCTATGGGAGAGAATTTTTTCCTGTAGGTAAACCATAGCCGCGAGTGGACATCTGATAGTAGCTCCGTCTTTCCTGTGAACACAACATGAAAGACTGTCATGCCTTCATTCAGTTTCTCCCCCACATATAAATCACAATATGACTGCTAGAAGATGCCAGTCTACCTGTTTTAGCATTGTAACACTCTCCTAAAACCCACACAGGTTCATCTGTGTCAGGCAAGTCTTCAAGGAACTCCGAGAACACGTTTATCTGGTTTTCATACTTTGCTAATACTTAAACGAGACATGGAAAAGGGGAGACATGAAAAAAACATGTCAAGAAACATACATGATGTGAGATACACCAGTTAATTAATAAAGTTTTACACAATTTTTTCATATGCGGTGATAGCTGCAATTTGACATTACAATTTAGGTTCGCTGAATTATATGTAATTGCCAGATCACACACACACAATAATGTAGGATGTACATAGCCAGCAGATTCAACCCACTGTTTTACAGCAGCACTCGGGTCGAAACAGGGTTCCTGCGTACATTAAGACCCGCGAATACCGTGCGATTAATGTCTCAGGAATCGTACTGTTGTATTCAGAATTGTCCCAATATCTAACATAAACCAAGAAGATTAAACGACTGCTAGTTTAATAGTAGTCGTTCAATCTTTTCAGTGTAACAGTTGGGTTAATGGGACAATTCGAAGTACAACGCAATTCTCATTCCTGGATTGAGGAATGTTTTCTGAGACATTTCTGACACCGGCATCTTAATCTACACAGGAAGCCTGTCTGACCCTAGTGCATTTCTAAGCAAGCAGGTCGGATCTACTGGCTAGGTTGAGCTACTACAGTACAATACTGTATTTGACCAAATTATATAACATCCTTACTCACTCTGGGAAAACAAATCTCATCCCACTTCAGAAAAGCATGAAGTACTTTCCACTGACAATGCCCTGCTTTCAAAATGTTATGAAAGCCGCCGGGTAGACAATTAAGCGAAACAGGCCACCAAAGAAACAATGCAATGGCTAAACTTGTACATCAGCCATGGTCAGTTAACGACCAACATCTTTAGAAATTTCATTTTGGTCCCAATGGCAGCACGATTTGTCAATGCATGTAAGGGACTAAGTGAAAGGCGCACAATATGTGAATAAAGTAGTATTTTTAGTGGCTATTACCTGCCTCCATCCTACGGCTGTCATCGGTAAAAATACCTATCTGAAGCTAGCCACAATAAGGATTAGCCACAATAGTGGAATTTACGGTTAGACTTCAAAATAACAGTCCCTAATTTAAAGCGATGCAAATGCATACAAATATTAGAATCATGCCATATTTGGACTAGATCATGCTAAACAAGGTTGGAATGTTGTGATATGAATTCAACAAAATACAATAATTAGTTAATTTAACAAACAAAAGTCAAAATCAGCAGAAATCTCACTCATTATTCACAATTCATTCATTAATCATGGTAGTGTCCACATTAATGTAGACGTGTTTAGAAACATGTTCTATTTTTATTTACAATAAAAGTGACTCCAAAATCACATAATACATGTATTTACCATTCATTTCTATTGTAAATCATCTGAAACACAACCAAAACAAACAGCAAATGCATCCAACAAGTTTGTAGTCACACGCTTGATGTAATCATTGCGTGCTATGAAAATGGGACCAAATAAAATGTGTTTTACTACTTTAATACACGTCTAAGTGAATTTGTACCAATACTTTTGGTCCCCTAACATGGGGGGACTATGTACAAAAGGTTCTGTCATTTCTAAATGGTTCACCCAATATGGAAGAAAATACCCTCAAATTAAAGCTGGCAGTCTGCACTTTAACTTCATAGTCCTTTTATCTTTTCAAAGTCATTCAAAGTGCTGGTGCACAACAACATTGTCACTGTCCCAATACTTGGAGCTCACTGTAAGTATGCCCCAAACGAAATTCTGAAGTCTAATACTTTTTTGTTTAATTTATATAACAACATTTAAACTTTGTTTAGCATTATGTAGTCCCAACATGGCATGATTCCACTATTTGTATCCATTTGCGTCACTTTCAATGAGGGACTTTATTTTGAAGCTGAACCGTAAATTTCACCGTTGTGGCTGGCTAATCCTTATAGTGGCTAGCTTCACATAAGTGGTAAATGACAGGATACAAACATACAGGATTACTTCTTGGGTAATGTAGTTCGAATGTGTTTGTCATCCATGACAAATAACATTAACCATTATAAACTACATCAACCAAAAACATAACGAAACCAAGCTGGTGTTTCCAGATATCAGACATTTCACCAATTGATAAATAATTCTTATAGGATAATTTGCTAGAGATATCTCTTCCCCATTCGTAAAATATACATGTGCATTGTCTTGATCTTGTAAAACATCCGCCTATTATATTTCTGCGTGGGGTTACACTCTGTGGCTACAATGTATTATTCAGCAAACTGTAACGTTTTTGTGTCAATCATAATCTCTCATCGACGGATTCTCATGGGACATGAAACGGCGAAATGACACACTTTCACGAAATAATTGTACTTCAGGGTAACCAAGATTATGTAAATCAGGAAAAAAACATATATATATATATATATATATTTTTTAATGTCAATCAGAATATACCATTGTGGGTTTGTTCGACATTGCAGCCGACAGTGCAGGCGACTGCCGACTGGGTGACTGATCTACAAACCACCTTGCATCATAAATAACAAGTCATTATTATTTGTAGATCGGTCAGTCACAATTTACCCATGATACATCATGGTTTTTATGCGTTCGTTCTCATTATACCTCAGTGTCTCGAACACGGCAACTAGCGGGCTGTATGGCTCATTGAGCTACATTTGTTGCCAGTGGTAGTGGCACAGACCGTTTCTAAACCTGTACTGTCTTTGGCAGTTAGCCTACTACTTTTGTACACGATACTGACCCCCTAGTGCCAGGCACTTAACAACACTACCATGGACATTCCGTCTGCATCTACGTGAACCGCGATAGAGGGCTAGTAAGCAAGCAAGCCAACTTTTTGCCTGATTAAAAACAACGTCTTCTTGATGCGTGATTGCATTATTAATACAAATAATGGTTTAGACGTTTATAAGCTATAGTCATGAATCTTCGGGGATTCTTCCAAGATTTCAATCCCAGGTAACGTAAAGAGAAATATAACGTCTCTATGGCTATGCTAACTAACGACGTTAGAGCTAGCCAGGATATCTGTGTTGGAAAGCGCCTAGCCAGATAACGTTAGTTAGTTAGACTGCCTACTACTATTCAGTCATTGACTATCTGAACCGGTGAATCATGACAGAACGAACTATCTAACGTTAACTAAACGTCGTTAGCTAGCAGCTTCGGTAACTGGTAAGGTCAGCTAGCTATTATATTGGGGAAGAACAGCATAAGCTAGCCAGTTAACGTTAACAAGTTTAGCAAATGTTGTTGGCTTGCTATCCAGCCCTGTTGTGTGTTGCTGTCAGTCGTTTAGTATTAGTTAGTTAGTGCATGCCAGCTAGCTAGATAACTAACCAAATGAATGGCCTAAATGGCTAACTCCACATAGTTCAGTTTCCTTGATCTGGAATCGCATGGGGGGGGGGGGCGCATTTGTGTACCAATGATGATGAGTAGCAAGCTAAATTGATTGCTGAATAGATTAATGGCGATAATTGTTTTTCTCCTCACTTAGTAAGTTCCTCATCTATGCCTGCCTGCTACTGTTTTCGGTTTTGCTGTCGCTGCGTCTGGATGGCATCATCCAATGGAGTTATTGGGCTGTCTTTGCCCCCATATGGCTATGGAAGCTCACGGTCATCATCGGTGCCTCAGTGGGCACAGGCGTCTGGGCCCACAACCCACAGTACAGGTGGGCTTTTTAAACAAAAATGCTTTACTCTTTTGTAGGTCTTTTTTTTATGTCAATGTGGCTGTCTTATCAATATCAAATTGTCCTAATGAGAAAGCTGTCCGATTGCGATAGCTATCACTGCTTACTAGTATGTATTATCTTACTGTGTCTGTCATGCTGGTTATGCAGGGCTGAGGGTGAAACCTGTGTGGAGTTCAAGGCCATGCTGATTGCTGTTGGGATCCACCTGCTCCTACTCACCTTTGAGGTGCTGGTGTGTGACCGCGTGGAGAGGGGCACTCACTTCTGGCTGCTGGTCTTCATGCCCCTCTTCTTTGTCTCACCTGTCTCTGTTGCAGCCTGTGTGTGGGGCTTCCGGCATGATCGCTCTCTAGAGGTCAGTCTGGCATTATATCTGTCATAAGGATGTTATTTTTCTCAAATAGTCTATTTAGGCTAGATATCGGTGAATATAGTATACATGTCTACATCCCTCGTTCTCCCTCTTCACCCGTTTACTCTGTTTTTCCTATCTCTCTTTGTATCAGTTGGAGATCTTGTGCTCAGTCAATATTCTTCAGTTTATCTTCATTGCCCTGCGACTAGATAAAATCATCAGTTGGCCTTGGCTGGTAAGAGAACAACCGGCCTAATATCTATTTCTGGGGAAGAAAAATTAATGGGAATTTAGTCCAACTTACAGCGAGTTTCATGTTATTTTGTTCAGGTTGTCTGTGTGCCACTGTGGATTGTCATGTCCTTCCTGTGCCTTGTGGTACTCTACTACATTGTGTGGTCAGTGCTCTTTCTGCGGTCTATGGACCTCATTGCAGAGCAACGGCGTACTCACATCACCATGGCGATCAGCTGGATGACAATCGTTGTACCCTTGCTAACTTTTGAGGTATGTGGTCATGTCATCCATCTTTCAGCTACTATTGTGGTTAGAGAGCTGAAGAAGGTCGGAAGTTGGGAAAGTAATACTTAAAAAAAAAATGTTTTACCTGTTTGCCTTTTTATTGTTGTCTCCGTCATTGACTCTTCAGATCCTGTTGGTCCATAAATTGGATGGCCACTACGGCTCCAGCTATGTGTCAGTATTCGTGCCTCTCTGGCTATCCCTGGTGACTCTGATGGCCACGACCTTCGGCCAGAAAGGAGGCAACCACTGTGAGTTACTCCTCGACAGTGATAGCGGTGCAACAGAAATAATTGTCATATTGAGGCAGTGTTCTTTTTATTTTTCTGAGAATGCAGTCAGTGTAACTCCTCAAATATTTCTCCAAACTATTTGTTTTAACTGGTATTTCTCTTTTCTAACAGGGTGGTTTGGCATCCGAAAAGACTTCTGCCAGTTTCTTCTTGAGCTCTTTCCCTTCCTGCGGGAGTATGGGAACGTTTCCTACGACCTGCACCACGAGGACGCTGAAGTGTCCGTGGAGATGCCTGCACACGACCAGCCAAAAATAGCTCCCATGTTCCGCAAAAAGACTGGTGTGGTGATCACACAGAGCCCAGGGAAGTACTTTGTGCCTCCTCCAAAACTGTGCATTGACATGCCTGACTAAATTAAAGCTTTGCAACAACTGCTCTAGAGTTTTGATGGACTTCACATGCACCCGACAGCTGTGGTGCATTGACCACCCATTTTAAGAAGAGGCAGGTGAGCATAGTTTCCATGTGGCTCACTCCTAGTGAGCAGTGGGACTGGAATTTGGACCTGACTTTTTTAGCAAAAACGAAAAACCATGGCAGAGTTTGTGGAACAAAGGGTACATTAACACTTTATTTGGATAGTCCATCTGTAGATGCTGTACACACTATCAGTAACATTTCAACTATGTACTAACCCTAACCTTAACCCTAGCCCTTATTCTAACCGTAACAAGCAGTTGCTTATCAACAGATAGTTTGTTAATAGTAGAGATGAACTGTCCTGGGAACATACATCACATTTCCTGAAAAGATTTAATGACAAGACTTGGGACATAACACAAAAAAATCCCCAATTTTGCACTAATGCAATTCCACAAAATACACGTGCAGCAGCTGATTAGCAAAAAATGAAATGGCACATTATCCAAACAGGTTGTTGCATAGAAGCCTTTAGCCTAGCATATGTACTAAACACAAAGAAGCCATAAATTCAAAGCACATGGATAATTGACACTGCCAGACTGCACACTCCACCCGAATGCAGTTAAACCCCACAGTATAGCCTATAAAATAATGTGTGCCTCTTTGAGCTGTCATTGTGACTCTTAAGACAGTCATAAATTTGATAGGCCCATGTACAATTCACTACATAGGCATACATCTGTCACAATTCAGAGGCACGAGGGAAAACTGTATCTTCTCCTGTCTTAGCCGGGGCAATTTTTCTATCCAGTCCCAATCCCACTGAAACTCAAAATTCTGACTTTATTCTGTAATCCATAGGTTGCATTATCAAAGGATGTCTCTCACCTATGCATGTCAAAATAATGCAATAATATTTCCCCCACTTCTCTGCGGGGTCTCGTCCTTGCAGCCCATATGAGAGTTTCGGTAGAGAATGTGTGATCAACAAACGGCATGAGAGTAGATACGGATATTTTTTAAACAGAGTTGGTCCCCGTTAAGATACTTTATGTAAATGATTTTCACTCTTCATCTCCCTGTTATTCATGAGCTTTTCTGCTATATAATCAACTCGGTTTTGCCAAACATGGGACATATTCTGTCATTCGTTGGAGTTTATCAAGCAAGTTTAGCAACTTTGACTTTGGTTTGACTGACGTTACAAATGTTGCGTGATTCGACAATGCTTGTACTCTGTGCGCCCTGAATGCACTCTGTCGAGACTGGCCTACTTCTGAAATGCGCTGAATTAATTGAGGAACATGACAACACTGTGAATTTATGAATCGCCTGTTTCGCAGTTACATTATCATTACTAAATATCAGTTTAATTTGCTCTGAAATCTTTAAATAGTGACGCAGCCAAGCCGAGAAGGTGGCACAGTAACCATGTCTTGGTTTAAACCCCTTTAATAAATGGACACTTCTGATTGTTGCTGTATTCCATGGGACTCTAGGGATAAATATGAATTATTCTCGGTATTTAAACTTGGTAGATTTTCGGGAAAATATGAAGTTGGTAGTATGAACATCTTTAGAGCATCTACAGATGGACTATCCAGATGAAGTGTGACCAAAGGCACTCTTATATCATCGTGAGTTTTTCTGTTGTTTTGGCAGTAGAACAAGACGAAGATCCATTTAATTTATGTGATGTGATATACTGTACAGGACATTTTATTTCCCTTGTGATGTTTTGGACAACACAATCTCCAAAGAGATGTTAATATTCAGATGTCTTTCACATGATTCCAGTTGAAGGTGCATTATATGCGTGTCAGATGTTGTGCTAGCAAATTTCCCAAACCCTGAATCTTTGCATCAAGGCTTGGATGATACTGAATGATTGATACTGTACCAAGATCATGCTTATTAGGCTAACTGTTTTAAATCTAAGATTAGCTTGCTACTTAGGGATATTTTATCTTGTTTTATTAAACAGTTTGAGGAGCATTTGTTGTAATATAGTAGTGTATGATATAGGATTATACCCTAATACCCATGTGTATTTGAATAGTTTTGCGTTCTTGAGGTCTTGTCCTGTGTATTTAAGTTACTCAACAACCTTGTCCCTCTAGCAATCCTTTTTATATGGCAGGATGATGTCATTGTTGCTCCTAGTAGTTCACCTTTGCTGTTACCATAATTAATCAGATTCTGGGTGCCCAACTTCTCCAAGTTCCTACTGTTGTGTGCTGTTTTTTTAGTTAAACCTGAGTATTCTGGGTAAATCACCAGCCTGCCTCTTCTACCTTGCCAGGTCTGCATTGGGTGATGAGTAAAGGAGAACCTGCAGTGCTGCTTCTATATCATTTTACCTGTGGAAAATGCTTTCTTGATGAAATTCTCACCTTAACACAAAATGGTACCCCCCCATTCCCCTTTGATCTTCTAACATATCCCATTGTTTGTTTTGTCTGTGTTCTGTGACCACTCTCTCGGCTGGCCTGAGAGTTAAACATTACCTATTTGAAAACAGATTTTTGACTGGGGATGGACCAATGGTATACTTTCCCCTCTATTGTACTTTGTTTCTTACCCTCCACCATACACATTATGTTGCAATATAGCTATTTATTTTCTTCTGGCAAGCACTTTAATACAAATGTTAAATATATACTTGCTCCAAGTGGCTGATAACTAACCAATAACAAACAAACAATAAAGTTATTTAAAATTGTATCTGGTCATCATTTCCTTGTCTTGTCAAATGCATGAACCTTTATTTCAAATTGAAAGAATACTTTTTGGAAATAATTTTCTGTTTTAGCATTGTATACTTTATTGCTGATTGGTTGCAATTTACAGCGAAAGGGATACTTCTGGATTTTGGCAATGAGGCTCTTTATCTACTTCCCCAGAGTCCGATGAACTCGTGGATACCATTTTTAAGAATGTGTCCAGTATGAATTAAGTTATTTTCGCGAGCCAATGCTAACTAGCGTTAGCGCAATGACTGGACGTCTACGGACGTCGAACGCTAGCTATTGTGGAATGAATGGATTCCTTGGACTTGTCAGTCACTAGATGGCACTATGCTCCCCTTCTAAACATTTTGGAACTCTCATTACCTTCCTGAGTCGTTTTTGTTGGATTTAAACAGGAAGTGTCTATGGTTAGTCTTGTAGCTCAAAATTACGTTTACGGTTCCGTCGAGGATTTGCATAGTTAATTGCATTTGTTATACCAAGGTCTCTAGACAAAAGTCAACCATTGTTACTTACAATTACAATCGGATACATGTAGCCAGCCAGTCAGCCAGAGATTAGTGCGACACAAGCGCAGAACCTACTAAAGGGGTCGATTGACTGCGTGATTATGATGAGTGCAACAGCCATTTGTACTTACTAGCGCAGTATCTTACGAGTGATAAAATACCTAGCATCTGGTTGTAACATATTCACGTTGAGTGAAGATGACATTACAAGTGGGTTGCCTATCATTCAGGCAGCCGTACGCGGGGTTCGTACTTAATGGTGTAAAAAGTATTGAGACACGTTGGCGCCCCTTGTTGTCCGCAATGGAAAACTGCACTCTAGCTATTCATATTGCGCAGAAGGACTGGGAGGGCGACCAGTGGAGAGACATGCTCACCAATACATTTGGAATGAGCCATATGCAAATAGAGGAGCTTCTGGCGTCAGGTGACAGATTCGGCCGTGGAGTCGTGGCAGGTAAAACAGTACTTTTGAATGAGTGGGGAAGGAGGACATACACAGCACATCTAATGCTTGATTTAAACTAGAGTTGATGAATATCCAACCCCTTGTCATTTCCTTGTTTCAGGCTTGGTGGAGGTGGGGGAGACTTGGTGCTGCTCTGACAATGTGCCAGAGGAGGATCTGAGGGAGATGGAGAAGGCAGCAGTGCTCACTGGGCTCACAGAGAAACACCTCACACAGCTGTCAAACCCACGCTGGCTCAAGGAACCACTTTATGCCAGAGGTCACAAAGACATTTGGACAGTGGACATCCCAGTACAATTACTGCCATCTGCGTAGACTAGTTGTAAAATAATGTATACTAACACGTTTCTAGAGATGACACACAAGCTTTAAGGTGGAATAAATTACCAATGGACTGCATTGTGAATGATTGTATATCCTGCATGTCTAAAACCCTTATATTGACACCATAACTTTGTTGCAATAGGCATTTATTATTCATTTCAATCTGTCTGCAGGGAGAATGGGAGGTAGGGCAATCATTAGAGCTCTGCGAGGTGAAGCCCTGGGGGTAAAAGAGGGTGGGGGTGCCATTCCCGCCATCACTAGTTGTACACCGAAGGTGGTCATGTGTCTGGTGCTGTGCTTGACAAGATGCTTGGAAATTCCTCTGAATCTGCAACTCCCCAGACATCTCTTTGAGGACGGAGATCAGCTTGGGTAGTAAGCCAGTGCTGCGGCTGCTAGAGCTGCTGCTGTCATCACTCCGCTCAGCCTGGGCTGGAGTGCAGATGTCTGGAGCCAACTACATGGCTGAAGTGCTTAGGAGTGGACCTCTGCAGTTCAGCCTAGTCAGAGTTGCGTTGCCTGTGTCTGCCAAGCTTGGGCTATGCTGGTGGCCAGCGCTGTTCTTGTTGCTGTTACCCAACTTCTCCCTCCTGTGCCAAGTCTTGTGCATTTGAGCAGCACACATCTCTTCATTTATGGTAGTAGATGTTTGAGTCCTTGGCAGAAATTGGGATTGGAGTATTATTGCAACGGCAAGGTAAAAAAAATCAGTGTCACTAAATTAGGTCACATGTCAAAATGTAGGCCTTGGAAACCACAACGCCATTTGATATTCATACCAAAGGTGCCTTTGACGTGCATGCTTTGTATTCCTCAGCAATAAAGGTGCTAAGTGAAGTCGATCTCGATACCAGGGAAAGTTATTTTAAAGCCATAGATGTTGAGTTGGTGCACAAAACTCTTCAAGACAGTAGTTTGAAAGATTTTGGGTGGTTCAGTGCGTTTCAGCACCTCCGACGTGAACAGCTACTCGTCTATCACTATGTACATTCCGGTCTGGTCCCATTTGATAAGATTCTATAATATCGCTCTCTATGATGGTCCACATTCTTTTGGATAATGAAATGTTGTACAAGTTGGCATCCACCGGTGCATTTTGAGTCTGAGCAGTGTCTTTCCGTGGTTTCTTGGAAATGGTTTTCTGAGCAAGAATCTGGAATGCGACTTTTTGTCCTCGACCCCAGAGCGCATACCAATACAGACTGAGTCGTGGACGCGGTCTTTGGTAAACGCAATGTCACACATACTTTTATTGTATTTTTATGTGCAACGTAGACATCTAATGATAAGATGCTAATTCTACTCCGATTTCAGAGCTCTCTCGTCTGATTGTGCCAGAGCGCAGAATAACAGATGCATTCAACACCAATTGAATATGGCCGGTGTCAGTAAACGTCAGCAAAAAAAAGCTAATTAAATTGTTGCCAGCAGCACAGTTAGTCACCGACGCTCTGGATAACATGAACACAGCTTAACCTGCTCTGCTAGGGTAAGAAAAATGGTCAGTGAGGAATTCTCTAATTTCTGCCTGGAAGTAGCTAGCAAGCTATTTTGCGTGCTTGACTGCCGTTGTGAGTTCAGAACGCTCGGATTAACCCTACTCAACCAGAGCGAAACACTGAATTTACGAACGCCCAGAGCACACTTTGAACGCCCTCTGGCACTCCAGAGTGAATTTACGAACGCACCCAGTGTCACAGTTCAGATTGTTACATTCCAAATAAAATGGATCAAACATTCTAGGTCTGTATATTTGGGGGAACGAGGATGATTCATTTATTTCACTATATTGTAAGAAACGAAATGTCAAAAGCTTTGCGTTTTGGTCCAATTGAAGTTGGGATGTCATGAATATATATTATGTGCTCTCCAAGGTGCTAACCAATACATACTAGTGGAGGTTCTTTCAAATATGTGAAACGACTATCCAATCAGACCGGTCTCGTAGTCAGCTAGCGCGAGGCTGTGTATGCTACTCAGCTGTTAAAGGGAAGGACGTCGGATCGTGTGACTGACTGCGCTCAAACAAACACAGGTAGGCAGACGACAGGGCCTATTGAAAACAATTGTTTGGAATATATTGGCATCCTATAAGAAATGTATATTTTGGTAGATTTTTTCCTCATTCTTAACAATGTGTTCATATTTCTATTCATAAAGTTTAATTCATTAGTGGCCTTTTTATATTAAAAAAAGGATTATCTGGTTCTTTGGGTAGATTATCGAAACGTAACATTTGTGTATTGAAAAGCATTGGAATTTGTTCGATTCAAAGTTTATTTAAAAAAAATCTTTTTTTATATAAAAATAAATAAATTAGACTGTTCATTGTCGAGCATATAAGTGCATTAAAATGGCTGGCCATTGAACGACTACAATCAGCCATCAAATGTTATTTCAAGACTGAAAATCTAATGAAATGACATCAATGTTTTAATCTCCGATCTACATTCCCTCAATATCGAACATTTTATTTAGTTTCTTTTGCGTCTCCTTCTGGTTTGAGTTTTCTGTGTTTGACTCGGTGCTGCCATCGCTATACCAGTCATGGCTGGCTTGTACAGCCTTTGTTAATGACAGCTCAGCTGTGCGCCAGGCGGTGCTTGGATAACTTTGACAAGCTGATGTAATGTCTGCGTTTGGAAATGAAATGTATGTCTATAGAACTCGAAAGAAGCCTTTTCAGTTGATCAAACGATTGAGCTCAGAACGCATGTAATGCGTTGACGTTGTTCCCGTGCCATTTGTAATCCGTGGCTGTGTCTGAGTGGCTTTGTTGTTAAGCCCTCCCCTAGCAGGGAAGCCGAAGCCATTTTAATCAATGCAGTCCTATAGGAGATCTACCGTTCATTCGGAACCAAATACAGCCCACATACAAGCGCCTTTAGAATTGTGTTAAACTGTGGTTAATGGGTCTATTTGTGAAGGAGAGAAATACAAAACACGAAATGTTGATCGAATTAAAGGACAGTTTCTGTCATGAAAATGTATTGCACAAAATGGAAGATGAGTAATTCCTGGTGAGGAATTCGCTTCTAACCGCACGTTGGCCTCTACTGAGTTGCATCACCAACGCATGCACTAAAAATAATGCATTTAAAGTAGCCTAACCTCGGATGTGCGGTTTGACGGTGGTTGACATGAGTAACCTAACTATCTCTTCAATCAACTAGCACGTTTTCTACTTTGAATTTAAAGTATGTATATATATTTTTTAACAATCCAGGCAGCATTGCCATCTAAAAATCTGATATAACAGGCCTACTTTTTTAACCTACATTTTAAGGCACTGTGTGGGTCGGCGTGGGCTAACCAACAAAATACGATTAAATAAATTAACTGTACAATAGCTTTATGAAAAAATATACATAACTTCATCTTCATAACACTAAACTAGTATTATGGGAATAGCTGCGCATCTTGTCTTGAAATACTTAAGTATAAACTGTCAGAAAATTTGCCCACCATAGAAGGATCTGCTTTTGGTGTTCCAGACTCCGGAGAGAGAGAGCGTTTTAATTTAGCTTTAATGTCTTTGTCTTGTAGGAGCTGGTGGAAGAGATATTCTGGTGGTGCAAGAGAACATCCACCATTTTTCAGAATGGCCAAAGGTGACGCTCGTAAGCCGAAGGGCAAGATGTCTGCCTATGCCTACTTTGTTCAAACCTGCCGAGAAGAACACAAAAATAAGAATCCAGAGATCCCAGTCAACTTTTCAGAGTTTTCTAAGAAGTGCTCTGGAAGATGGAAGGTAGAGGAGCAACATGAAACGTTGAAGTATTTCAGTGTCAAACAATTTTGTCATGATCATTATTTTCCAACCTAATGGTACTAGGCAAGCATAGTCCAGTCATATCCATCGCTATGCCATCTTAACATTTTACTTGCCACTTGTTTTTCAGACAATGTCTCCAAAGGAGAAGTCAAAGTTTGAGGACCAGGCCAAGCAGGACAAAGCTCGCTATGATTCGGAAATGACGAGCTATGGTCCTCCTGGGAAAAGGGGCAAGAAGGCACTGAAGGATCCTAATGCGCCAAAGAGACCTCAGTATGTCTATTCCTAAAACTCCATAATCATCTATAGAATTGTTAATTCATTTAACTACCATCTTGCACTATTTCACATAGGTGTCTTCAGATTCATTTGAATTAGTTGTGCTTTTGAAGCAACTTGTATTTGAAGTGATATGCTGCTTATTATAGACAATTCACAACAATATGATTCCTTTTTGAAGGCCTGCAACAATCTGTAAAGACTACATTTCCGTCTCTTACAGATCTGGATTCTTTGTTTTCTGTGCTGAGCAGCGCCCCAAGATCAAAGCCCAACACCCAAGCTTTGGCATTGGGGATGTGGCCAAGAAGCTTGGTGAGATGTGGAACAACTTAACAGACTCCAATAAGCAGCCGTATCTTGCCAAAGCCAACAAACTCAAGGAAAAATACCAAAAGGTAACGCTGTTGAATTCTGTATTTGTCTCAAATGTGCAATTTTAATGGTATTTTACCACTGTGCTCTGACTGGTGTCACATAGCAGGGAATCACTAGATAAATATTGCAAAACCTGTGGATTAAGACTTTTGTTTATGGTTTCTAGGATGTGGCAGATTACAAAGGAGGAAAAGTGGGTGGGGCAGGAGCCTCTAAATCAAAGAAGGCTGAAGATGATGATGAGGACGACGATGATGATGAGGACGATGATGATGACGAGGATGAGGAGGATGATTAATCATCTTTGACAAATTAGAAAATGGTATTGTGTTTGGATAAGACGCTGGCTGGTGAGCAGACTCATCTGTAGGGTTCAATTGTCCTAGACCAAAACATCAAATTGGTTTGAAACTATTTTCTCCCTGTAGTTACTTTGTTTGTCCTTTGGGTCTTTAACACTGTGCTCTCTCAGTGTTCTCCTTATCCCTTTTGTTCTTCTCAGTTGAGCAAGCCTATTTAAAGCAATAGCATAAGAGTTCATACCCTTTAACTCCTAAAAGATGTGTAAGGTGGCGTGTGTGTGCTACCATATGGCTATTGAAATAGATTTTATTTAATTGTTCTATTTTATTGGGATGTTCATTTCAAGGAATTGTAAGTTTGTGTTTAAGGGACTTGGACCAGTGTTTATCTGTATCTAGACACACAATCCATAGACTTCAGACCGATGTCCAGTCTGACAACCAGGTATTTAACATTGCCCTGACCTATAATAACAAACACTTGTGCTTGAAGCAGGGCTGATCCATTTCACTTTGTAATGGCTGAAAGGAATGACTTAGTTTTTTTCTTTTCATTTGGTTAAGTGGAATGACTTAGATGTGAGGATGTCTCCCTCTTGACTGACATTGACACTACATCTGGATGAGTTTGGAGTTTCTTTGCACCTGCAATTTTGTTTTGTATGTTTAGGATACCTCTGGTTTAAAATAAATAACTACATTTTTACGTTCTGTGTGGCTCCAAATTGATTTCTTCCCTGCATTGAAAGGACTGCATTTGTTTTATTTTTAAGTTGTGTTTCTTTAGCTGTAAATGTATTACACTTTATGCAACATACTATTTTGATATTACACTACTGTTCAGTAGTGACTGACAGTCATTTGCCTCTTAAGTGGAAGAATATGTGAACTGGAGCCCATCTCTCCCCACATGCAACGGACAAAAGACTCATCTGAGTGGAGTGGTTCACATGTTGGATAATAAATAACCTGCAAAAGAGCAAGTTTGCATGAAAAGTCAATGAGAAATGTATGTTTTTAAATGACTGAACATCAAACTTATCAATAGATTTAACCCTTGACAAGTCTCCTGACTTACGACAAGGTTGTTATGGAAACCTCTAGTGAATGATGCTTCTTGACAGGATGACTTATCAAAATGTCACCTTTTTAACCATGACCATGGAAAAGGTTGAGGTTGCTGTGTGGTCCTTCAAGGTGACCCTGGAAATATCTTACAGTCAATATCCTTTTGGATTGCTACCAGGGTTGCCCGGTCTATCACATTTTAGCCCAATGACATCTTAACATGAAATTAAGAATGTTACTAGAGAATTCGCCCTTATTAAACTCCAGATCATTTTCCTTTTGATGTCAATTTTGACGTATGATTAAGCAATACGGCCCAAGGAGGTGTGGTATGTGGCCAATATACTATAAAGGACAGCCCTTAGCTGTGGTATATTGGCCACATACACGTGTTTAGCAGATGTTATTGCGGGTGTGGTGTAGTGAAATGCTTGTGCTTCTAGCTCTAACAGTGCAGTAATATCTAACCATTACACAACATATACCCAAAACAGACAAATCTAGTAAAGGAATGGAATTAAGAATAACAAAAATATGGACGAGCATCGAAGAGGATACAATATATGAGCGAGGTAATGCAAGATATGTAGACAAAGTAACTAGTGTTCCATTTATTGAAGTAGCCAGTGATTTTAAGTCTGTATATAGGCAGCAGCCTCTATGTGCCTTGTGATGGCTATTTAACAGTCTTGCCTTGAGATAGAAGCTGTTTTTCAGTCTCTCGGTCCCTGCTTTGATGCACTAGTACTGAGCTCGCCTTCTGGATGATAGCGGGGTGAACAGTCAGTGGCTTGGGTGGTTGTTGTCCTTGATTTTTTTGGGCCTTCCTGTGACATCTGGTGCTGTAGGTGTCCTGGGGGGCAGGTAATTTGCCCCTGGTGATGCGTTTGATAGACAGCACTACCCTCTGGGGAGCCCTGCAGTTGTGGGTGGTGCATTTGCCGTATCAAGCTGTGATACAGCTGACAGGAGGCTCTCAAATGTGCGTCCTGTGTTAGGAGAAAGCCCAACGTTGATCTAATGACTGATATTTCCTTTAATAGGGCAGGAGTGGGAGTTTTAATGTAGTCCTTCTCTTTAGTTCCTAATTCACCCTCTAACGTTTTTTGCTTTTCAAGAATTCTCTTAGTGGCTGTGACATAATCAGACCCCTGGCGTAGGCTTTACA